>NC_086447.1:118739673-119039673 GCF_028390025.1 Pseudophryne corroboree
TAACAAACCCATCATTTCAGCGACAGGGTCTGCCACACGACTGTGACTGAAATGACTGGTTGGTTTGGGCCCCCACCAAAAAAGAAGCAATCAATCTCTCCTTGCACAAACTGGCTCTACAGAGGCAAGATGTCCACCTCCTCCTCATCGTCCGATTCCTCACCCCTTTCACTGTGTACATCCCCCTCTTCACAGATTATTAATTCGTCCCCACTGGAATCCACCATCTCAGGTCCCTGTGTACTTTCTGGAGGCAATTGCTGGTGAATGTCTCCACGGAGGAATTGATTATAATTCATTTTGATGAACATCATCTTCTCCACATTTTCTGGAAGTAACCTCGTACACCGATTGCTGACAAGGTGAGTGGCTGCACTAAACACTCTTTCGGAGTACACACTGGAGGGGGGGCAACTTAGGTAAAATAAAGCCAGTTTGTGCAAGGGCCTCCAAATTGCCTCTTTTTCCTGCCAGTATACGTACGGACTGTCTGACGTGCCTACTTGGATGCGGTCACTCATATAATCCTCCACCATTCTTTCAGTGGTGACAGAATCATATGCAGTGACTGTAGACGACATGTCAGTAATCGATGGCAGGTCCTTCAGTCCGGACCAGATGTCAGCACTCGCTCCAGACTGCCCTGCATCACCGCCAGCGGGTGGGCTCGGAATTCTTAGCCTTTTCCTCGCAGCCCCAGTTGCGGGAGAATGTGAAGGAGGAGCTGTTGACGGGTCACGTTCCGCTTGACTTGACAATTTTCTCACCAGCAGGTCTTTGAACCTCTGCAGACTTGTGTCTGCCGGAAAGAGAGATACAACATAGGTTTTAAATCTAGGATCGAGCACGGTGGCCAAAATGTAGTGCTCTGATTTCAACAGATTGACCACCCGTGAATCCTGGTTAAGCGAATTAAGGGCTCCATCCACAAGTCCCACATGCCTAGCGGAATTGCTCTGTTTTAGCTCCTCCTTCAATCTCTCCAGCTTCTTCTGCAAAAGCCTGATGAGGGGAATGACCTGACTCAGGCTGGCAGTGTCTGAACTTACTTCACGTGTGGCAAGTTCAAAGGGTTGCAGAACCTTGCACAACGTTGAAATCATTCTCCACTGCACTTGAGTCAGGTGCATTCCCCCTCCTTTGCCTATATCGCAGGTAGCTGTATAGGCTTGAATGGCCTTTTGCTGCTCCTCCATCCTCTGAAGCATATAGAGGGTTGAATTCCACCTCGGTACCACCTCTTGCTTCAGATGATGGAGGGGCAGGTTCAGGAGTGTTTGCTGGTGCTCCAGTCTTCGCAACGCGGTGGCTGAATACCGAAAGTGGCCCGCAATTCTTTGGGCCACCGACAGCATCTCTTGCACGCCCCTGTCGTTTTTTAAATAATTCTGCACCACCAAATTCAATGTATGTGCAAAACATGGAACGTGCTGGAATTTGTCCACATGTAATGCACGCACAATATTGGTGGCGATGTCCGATGTCACAAATCCCCAGGAGAGTCCAATTGGGGTAAGCCATTCTGCGATGATGTTCCTCAGTTTCCGTAAGAGGTTGTCAGCTGTGTGCCTCTTCTGGAAAGCAGTGATACAAAGCGTAGCCTGCCTAGGAATGAGTTGGTGTTTGCGAGATGTTGCTACTGGTGCCGCCGCTGCTGTTCTTGCTGCGGGAGGCAATACTTCTACCCAGTGGGCTGTCACAGTCATATAGTCCTTAGTCTGCCCTGCTCCACTTGTCCACATGTCCGTGGTTAAGTGGACATTGGGTACAACTGCATTTTTTAGGACACTGGTGACTCTTTTTCTGACATCTGTGTACATTCTCGGTATCGCCTGCCTAGAGAAATGGAACCTAGATGGTATTTGGTACCGTGGACACAGTATCTCAAGCAAATCTCTAGTTTCCTGTGAATTAACGGTGGATACCGGAAACACGTTTAACACCGCCCAGGCTGCCAAGGCCTGAGTTATCTGCTTTGCAGCAGGATGACTGCTGTGATATTTCATCTTCCTCGCAAAGGACTGTTGGACAGTCAATTGCTTACTGGAAGTAGTAAAAGTGGTCTTCCGACTTCCCCCCTGGGATAACGATCGACTCCCAGCAGCAACAACAGCAGCGCCAGCAGCAGTAGGCGTTACACTCAAGGATGCATCGGAGGAATCCCAGGCAGGAGAGGACTCGTCAGACTTGACAGTGACATGGCCTGCAGGACTATTGGCGTTCCTGTCTAAGGAGGAAATTGACACTGAGGGAGTTGGTGGTGTGGTTTGCAGGAGCTTGGTTACAAGAGGTAAAGGGATTTAGTTGTCAGGGGACTGCTTCTGCTATCACCCAAAGTTTTTGAACTTGTCAATGACTTCTGATGAATGCTCTCCAGGTGACGTATAAGGGAGGATGTTCCTAGGTGGATAACATCCTTACCCCTACTTATTACTGCTTGACAAAGGCAACACACGGCTTTACTAATGTTGTCCGCATTTCTGTTAAAATAATTACACACCGACGAGGTGATTTTTTTGGTAATTTGACCAGGCATGTCAATGGCCATATTCGTCCTACGGACAACAGGTGTCTCCCCGGGTGCCTGACTTAAACAAACCACCTCACCATCAGAATCCTCCTTGTCAATTTCCTCCTCAGCGCTAGCAACACCCATATCCTCATCCTGGTGTACTTCAACAGTGACATCTTCAATTTGACTATCAGGACCTGGACTGCGGGTGCCCCTTCCAGCACTTGCAGGGGGCGTGCAAATGGTGGATGGCGCCACCTCTTCCCGTCCAGTGTTGGGAAGGTCAGGCATCGCTACCGACACAATTGGACTCTCCTTGGGGATTTGTGAATTAGAAGATAGCAAAGTTCTTTGCTGTGCTTTTGCCAGCTTAAGTCTTTTCATTTTTCTAGTGGGAGGATGAGTGAAGCTGAACCACTAGTCATGAGGAACATAGGAGAGGGCCTCAGCCGTTCCTTGCCACTCCGTGTCGTAAATGGCATATTGGCAAGTTTACGCTTCTCCTCAGACGCTTTTAATTTAGATTTTTGGGTCATTTTACTGAACTTTTGTTTTTTGGATTTTACATGCTCTCTACTATGACATTGGGCATCGGCCTTGGCAGACGACGTTGATGGCATTTCATCGTCTCGGACATGACTATTGGCAGCAGCTTCACCACGAGGTGGAAGTGGATCTTGATCTTTCCCTATTTTACCCTCCACATTTTTGTTCTCCATTTTTTAATGTGTGGAATTATATGCCAGTAATATATATCAAAAGCAATGGCCTACTGTACCGTACTGCTATATATTATATACTGGTGGTCAGTAAAATTATGCACTGTCCTCCTACTACTGCGCACAACAACTAAAATACACCACATGTATGGATAGATAGTATACTTGACGACACAGAGGTAGGTAGAGCAGTGGACTACTATACCGTACTGCTATATATGATGTACTGGTGGTCAGCAAAATGATGCACTGTCCTCCTACTACTGTGCACAACAACTAAAATGCACCACAGGTATGGATGGTTAATATACTTGACGTTACAGAGGTAGGTAGAGCAGTAGACTACTGTACCGTACTGCTATATATTATATACTGGTGGTCAGCAAAATTATGCACTGTCCTCCCACTACTGCGCACAACAACTAAAATGCACCACAGGTATGGATGGATAGTATACTTGACGACACAGAGGTAGGTAGAGCAGTGGACTACTGTACCGTACTGCTATATATTATATACTGGTGGTCAGCAAAATGATGCACTGTCCTCCTACTACTGCGCACAACAACTAAAATGCACCACAGGTATGGATGGATAGTATACTTGACGACACAGAGGTAGGTAGAGCAGTTTACTACTGTACCGTACTGCTATATATTATATACTGGTGGTCAGCAAAACTATGCACTGTCCTCCTACTACTGCGCACAACAACTAAAATGCACCACAGGTATGGATGGATAGTATACTTGACGACACAGAGGTAGGTAGAGCAGTGGACTACTGTACTGTACTGCTATATATTATATACTGGTTGTCAGCAAAATTATGCACTGTCCTCCTACTACTGCGCACAACAACTAAAATGCACCACAGGTATGGATGGTTAGTATACTTGACGTTACAGAGGTAGGAAGAGCAGTGGACTACTGTACCGTACTGCTATATATTATATACTGGTGGTCAGCAAAATTATGCACTGTCCTCCTACTACTGCGCACAACAACTAATATGCACCACAGTTATGGATGGATAGTATACTTGATGACACAGAGGTAGGTAGAGCAGTGGACTACTGTACCGTACTGCTATATATTATATACTGGTGGTCAGCAAAATTATGCACTGTCCTCCTACTACTGCGCACAACTACTAAAATGCACCACAGGTATGGATGGATAGTATACTTGACGACACAGAGGTAGGTAGAGCAGTGGCCTACTGTACTGTACTGCTATATATTATATACTGGTGGTCAGCAAAATTATGTACTGTCCTCCTACTACTGCGCACAACAACTAAAATGCACCACAGGTATGGATGGATAGTATACTTGACGACACAGAGGTAGGTAGAGCAGTGGACCTCTGTACCGTACTGCTATATATTATATACTGGTGGTCAGCAAAAGTATGCACTGTCCTCCTACTACTGTGCACAACAACTAAAATGCACCACAGGTATGGATGGATAGTATACTTGACGACACAGAGGTAGGTAGAGCAGTGGACTACTGTACCGTACTGCTATATATTATATACTGGTGGTCAGCAAAAGTATGCACTGTCCTCCTACTACTGTGCACAACAACTAAAATGCACCACAGGTATGGATGGATAGTATACTTGACGACACAGAGGTAGGTAGAGCAGTGGACTACTGTACCGTACTGCTATATATTATATACTGGTTGTCAGCAAAATTATGCACTGTCCTCCTATTACTGCGCATAACAACTAAAATGCACCACAGGTATGGATGGATAGTATACTTGAAGACACAGAGGTAGGTAGAGCAGTGGACTACTGTACCGTACTGCTATATATTATATACTGGTGGTCAGCAAAATTATGCACTGTCCTCCTACTACTGCGCACAACAACTAAAATGCACCACAGGTATGGATGGATAGTATACTTGACGACACAGAGGTAGGTAGAGCAGTGGACTACTGTACCGTACTGCTATATATTATATACTGGTGGTCAGCAAAATTATGCACTGTCCTCCTTCTACTGCGCACAACAACTAAAATGCACCACAGGTATGGATGGATAGTATACTAGACAACACAGAGGTAGGTAGAGCAGTGGACTACTGTACCGTACTGCTATATATTATATACTGGTGGTCAGCAAAATTATGCACTGTCCTCCTACTACTGCGCACAACAACTAAAATGCACCACAGGTATGGATGGATAGTATACTTGACGACACAGAGGTAGGTAGAGCAGTGGACTACTGTACCATACTGCTATATATTATATACTGGTGGTCAGCAAAATTATGCACTGTCCTCCTACTACTGCGCACAACAACTAAAATGCACCACAGGTATGGATGGATAGTATACTTGACGACACAGAGGTAGGTAGAGCAGTGGACTACTGTACTGTACTGCTATATATTATATACTGGTGGTCAGCAAAAGTATGCACTGTCCTCCTACTACTGCGCACAACAACTAAAATGCACCACAGGTATGAATGGATAGTATACTTGACGACACAGAGGTAGGTAGAGCAGTGGACCTCTGTACCGTACTGCTATATATTATATACTGGTGGTCAGCAAAATTATGCACTGTCCTCCTACTACTGCGCACAACAACTAAAATGCACCACAGGTATGGATGGATAGTATACTTGATGACACAGAGGTAGGTAGAGCAGTGGACTACTGTACCGTACTGCTATATATTATATACTGGTGGTCAGCAAAATTATGCACTGTCCTCCTACTACTGCGCACAACAACTAAAATGCACCACAGGTATGGATGGATAGTATACTTGACGACACAGAGGTAGGTAGAGCAGTGGACTACTGTACCTACTGCTTTATATTATATACTGGTGGTCAGCAAAAGTATGCACTGTCCTCCTACTACTGCACACAACAACTAAATTGCACCACAGGTATGGATGGATAGTATACTTGACGACACAAAGGTAGGTAGAGCAGTGGACTACTGTACCATACTGCTAATTATTATATACTGGTGGTCAGCAAAATTATGCACTGTCCTCCTACTACTGCACACAACAACTATAATGCACCACAGGTATGGATGGATAGTATACTTGACGACACAGAGGTAGGTAGAGCAGTGGACTACTGTACCGTACTGCTATATTACTGGTGGTCACTGGTCAGCAAAATTCTGCACTGTCCTCCTACACTACAATGCAGCACAGATATGGAGCGTTTTTCAGGCAGAGAACGTAGATATTTGCAGCACACTGAGCACAGATTTTTGCAAGCACACTGAGCACAGATATTTGCAGCACACTGAACACAGATATTTGCAGCACACTGAGCACAGATATTTGCAGCACACTGAGCACAGATATTTGCAAGCACACTGAGCACAGATATTTGCAGCACACTGAGCACAGATATTTGCAAGCACACTGAGCACAGATATTTGCAAGCACACTGAGCACAGATATTTGCAGCACACTGAACACAACTGAGAGAACGCTGCACACGTCCTCTCCCTATCATCTCCAATGCACGAGTGAAAATGGCGGCGACGCGCGGCTCCTTATATAGAATACGAATCTCGCGAGAATCCGACAGTGGGATGATGACGTTCGGGCGCGCTCGGGTTAACAGAGCAAGGCGGGAGGATCCGAGTCTGCCCCGGACCCGTGTAAAATGGGTGAAGTTCGGGGGGGTTCGGATTCCGAGGAACCGAACCCGCTCATCTCTAGTTGAAGTGCAGGGTTACTCAACGCAGGATATTCAAAAGTGATGCTTTTAGACAGCACCTCGACCCGGGTTGAGCTGGCTCGACCTGGCAATATCCTGGGATACATATGCGGTGTGAAAGGGGTAGTAGTCTCTAAACACAAAATGGCCGGTGTCCAATTTCACATCTGCCTGTCATAAGCACTGGTGCTACTTAAATAAAATTATTCTTATTCATATTCTTATTCTTATTCTTATTATCATCATCATCATCATCGTACTTAGAGCTGCTGCCACAGTGCAGGTCTACCATTTGCTAGAATTAATGAAACTAAGAGGTTGAATGATACTCTCCTCATTAAGTAATACCAATATGGATATGTAGGCGAGAAAGAAATCTAGATTAAACACAGTATGCTACCTTACTGTGGTAACAATACTTAACAACCTAGTACAATGAGTACTGGACGGATCAGTCTATAAACACACTATGACATGTGTTGGCTATCTGAGGTAGCAGCTGTAATACTGTACTTGGAGTCAGTTGTGGCTCAGAACACATGTGGTATGTAGTGAGGAGACTGCATGAAGAAAGCTTGTGTGTCCTATTTGCATCATTTTGTGAATAAGGCGCAGTTTAATGGAAAAAGTCACACAAAAAAATGCTTGGCGCTACCGAGTCACGCCACTGCATCACGTGACTAGAAGGGCTGTTTAACCAAGAAGCTAGATGTACTGTATGTGGACACATCTGTACTTGGACAGTCAGTAGTAGCTCAGAATACAGGTGGTATGTATTGAGGAGACTGCAGTGGCATGGCGTGACTTCGTAGTGCTGAGCATCTTTTTGTGTAACTTTTTCAATTGAAATGCTATGCTACAGTGTTTTCCTAGAAGTATGCAGATACAGCAGCAGCCGCACACAGAAAATATAGGCATGCCACATATAATTTTAATCGACACAGTAGTCTGCTTGTGCATTAAGAAGCATTTTACGCACTAAAAGACGCCCAAAGCTAATGGAGTTGCACTGGACCTGTCAGCTCACTCATGCTAGCCATTCCCGCCGCATGGTGTATGTATTGAGGCAAGATGTATGAGGACACATCTGTAGAAATGCTGTGGATGGCCGGAAGTGCTCAGCTGACCTTAAGCAAGATGGCAGTGCCCTTACTGTGCCAGACTGTGGCTATGGGAGAATCCTGACATAACTGGCCAGCTGACATGTGTAAGAGAGTGAATAAGCAGTGGCGGATAGAGTTCGACGGTCTAAGCACCAAATTTGGATATTTTCTGTTTTTTCTTTTATATATTATTGATGTTGGGACCAAAGTATCAATGACATGGATCTGTGACCTCTGCGTCTATTGGCTGTCGCCTATCTACTACTTTGTGCAAATGCCATGGTGTACTGTACATTCATGAGTCCATATGTGCAAGGACTGAGGTGCTCACTGTCAGCATCTGTAGGCACTATAATGCTGATTGATGTGTGTTGCGGGCTCGGTGGTGAGCTGCGTTTGCCACAGGTTCTATTCCCACTCTATGGGTGTCGTGGACACCCACGAGTGGCAATAGTTCCTGTTAGCTGGCATGCCGTCTGTCTGGATTTTGAGGTGGTGAGATGTAGGCGTAAGTATTGTGACCAGCGGTCTCCTTACCGCCGGTCACATAACTACATCCCCACTGTATATAGGATTGTAGCTGACTACACATAAGACACCAGACTAGTGATATAACTTTTCCTTCACCCTTTACGTGACATCACTTTGATTTTCATTCCCTCGCTGTATTATATAAAGTCGGGGCACAGGGGCAAAAGCAGGATTTTCGAGGGGGTTTTCAGCCAATCAGCTCCTACCTGCCATGTCACAGGATGGGTTTGAAAAATGACAATTAGGAGCTGGTTGGCTGGTACTTTATCTCCGTCCACTTTATCTCTCTCAAAGGCTTAGTAAATAGACCCCTTGGTAGGAAAATCTGCTGCCACTGGGAATGTGCCGCAGCTCCATTCTGCTATTTTTACTGCATGTATTGGCTGCTGGCCAGTCTGTGGGGAACAGAGGGTTTTTGGCAACTGGAAAATCCCCCTGCATTTGCTTATGGGGCTGCCTGATACACAGTATGTATAGACAGACAAGTAGTGCATCAGTCAAGAGAGGATGCAGAGCCCCCTAAATAGAGCCACCCTGTCAACATCACCCACCATGCACCCTGCCTAGATCCTGCTCTTGTGGGCAAGGTGGGGAACAGAGGCGCTCTAAGAGATTAGGGGTCCCATGTGCAGGCTCCGATCAGGGCCCCTCCTCTTTGTGCCAGAGTCTACTGCGCATGCAAAGGTATCCGGGAACATGGCGTCCGTGCCGTGGCCCACGGGCCATCTCTATTTTGCCAGTAATTTTCTCAGTGCTATTTGCAGATCTGCCACCAGCATCGGGCCAATGGAGTGGTAAGTATAATTAAATGGGTGCAGGGTGTTCAATATTTGGGCCCCCGGGGGCCCATGTGCACCAAACACCTTGCACCCATTATAGATACGCAATGGTGGGGAGGGGTGGCTGCTCAATAGATCTATTACTTACTTGGTGTAATTGGGTTAGTCTGCCCTGTATAAAGTTCTATCAAACAGCTTCTGTAAGGTTTGGAGTGCTCAACTGATGTCATGTTATGCTTCTATTTAGTCCCACACCCTTCCTCCTCAAAGATGGGAGGTATGGCAAAATGCAAAAAAGAAAGTAACATTAGGAAGCATTATTAGAACCACAAGTATCAGAGGAGACATAGAATAGCATAGAAAGGCTTACATATATATACACTATAGGTATGAGTTGGTTATGCTGCTCACATCAGCCCCTACCATTGGTGGTACAGTCTTCTGTATATCCACTATCACACAACCACACATTAGAATCCTTTAGCATGCACTTACAGTAACTTGCCATATGTTTGTTTTAGTGTGGATGGAAACTGAGCACTCCCACACAATCATGGGAGAACAAACAAACCCCACATGTCACAAATGAAACTACTGACCCTAATGCTGGGAGACAACAATGCTAGCCAATGTGCCTCCAGGCTTCTAATCAACATTCCACTGGCATCAACAGTCTGAGACCCTTCTGTGACCTGCCCTTGTATTACTCTAATAACACTGAAGTCTGTCCAAACTTTTTTGGCCACTGTAGTATGTACTGTAGTCTGGAGGGAAAAATAAATATCGTAGCCCATTTCTGTTTATTTATTTAAACCTCCACTGAGACTTTAGAATCTTATAACATGAATGATGTCATTATATATAGTAGATTGTATAGCTATGTACTATGGCATGTATCCCCTCATGTACACTTCCTTTGGGCAACCCTTTTATTGTCAGATTTTAGTCTCTCACTGAAGTTGCTGACACATAGGAAGAGAGACGGTGAACACTGGTTATCAGGAGGGGATAGCAGTTATCAGGAGAGAATGACGGATATCAAGGGGGGATAGCGGTTATCAGGAGGGGATAGCAGTTATCAGGTGGGGATAGCAGTTATCAGGAGATGATAGCAGTTATCAGGAGGGGATAGAGGTTATAGGGGGGGGGGTAGCAGTTATCAGGAGGGGATAGAAGTTATCAGGAGAGAATAGCAGTTATCAGGAGAGAATGACGGTTATCAAGGGGGGATAGCGGTTATCAGGTGGGGATAGCGGTTATCAGGAGGGGATAGCAGTTATCAGGAGGGGATAGAGGTTATCAAGAGGGGATAGCGGTAATCAGGAGGGGATAGCGGTTATGAGGAGGGGATAGAGGTTATCAGGAGGGGATAGCGGTTATCAGGAGGGGATAGCAGTTATCAGGAGGGGATAACAGTTATCAGAAGGGGATAGCGGTTATCAGGAGGGAAAGCAGTTATCAGGAGGGGATAGAGGTTATCAGGAGAGAATAACAGTTATGAGGAGGGGATAGCAGTTATCAGGAGGGGATAGCAGTTATCAGGTGGAGATAGATTTTATCAGGAGGGGATAGCAGTTATCAGGAGGGGATAACAGGTTATCAGGAGAGAATAACAGTTATCAGGAGGGGATAGCAGTTATCAGGAGGGGTTAGCAGTTATCACTCAGGAGGGGATAGCAGTTATCAGGAGGGGTTAGCAGTTATCACTCAGGAGGGGATAGTGGTTATCAGGATGGGATAGTGGTTATCAGGAGGGGACAGAGGCGTATCTAGGGTAGGGTGAGTGGGGCACGTGCCCTGGGCGCCTTGGCAGGCCCAGGAGAGGGGGGCGCCGCCGGCGTCCAGGGCATCAAGCCCCACTCGCCCCCATCAACCCTAAATGTGAGGGGAGGAGAGCGCAGCGTCTCTCCCTCCCCTCACCGCCGCTGCCAGCACTAGCAGCGCTGCCAGCAGCGCTGCTGTGTCCGGTCTCCGGCGTTAGCCAATCAGAGCTTGCGGACCGGCTCCTGATTGGCTGCCGGTCCGCGAGCTCTGATTGGCTAGCGAACCGGCGCCAGACAGCCGCCGGAGACCTGGAGCGGCGAGGGGAAGGAGAGACGCTGCGCTGCACTCTCCTCCCGTCACATAGCAACAAGCGGCCGCCGGCCGGTAAGTGACGGGGGATGGGGGTCCGGCGGCACGAGGGGGGGGGGGGGGTCCAGCGGCACAGTGGGGCATGTATCTGGCACCAAGTGGGGCCTGGCACTGTGGGGCATGTATCTGGCACTGTGGGGCAATGTAACTGGCACTGTGGGGCATGTAACTGGCACTGTGGGGCAATGTATCTGGCACTGTGGGGCACGTAACTGGCACCAAATGGGGCATGTAACTGGCACTGAGTGGGACCTGGCACTGTGGGGCATGTATCTGGCACTGTGGGGCATGTAACTGGCACCAAATGGGGCATGTAACTGGCACTGAGTGGGGCCTGGCACTGTGGGGCATGTATCTGGCACTGTGGGGCAATGTATCTGGCACTGTGGGGCATGTAACTGGCACTGTGGGGCAATGTATCTGGCACTGTGGGGCATGTAACTGGCACCAAATGCGGCATGTAACTGGCACTGAGTGGGGCCTGGCACTGTGGGGCATGTAACTGGCACCAAATGGGGCATGTAACTGGCACTGAGTGGGGCCTGGCACTGTGGGGCATGTATCTGTATCTGGCACTGTGGGGCATGTAACTGGCACTGTGGGGCATGTATCTGGCACTGTGGGGCATGTATCTGGCACTGTGGGGCAATGTCTCTGGCACTGTGGGGCATGTATCTGGCACTGTGGGGCATGTATCTTGCACTGTGGGGCAATGTAACTGGCACTGTGGGGCATGTATCTGGCACTGAGTGGGGCATGTATCTGGCACTGTGGGGCAATGTATCTGGCACTGTGGGGCATGTATCCGGCACTGTGGGGCAATGTAACTGGCACTGTGGGGCAATGTAACTGGCACTGTGGGGCAATGTAACTGGCACTGAGTGGGGCATGTATCTGGCACTGTGGGGCAATGTATCTGGCACTGTGGGGCATGTATCCGGCACTGTGGGGCAATGTAACTGGCACTGTGGGGCAATGTAACTGGCACTGTGGGGCAATGTAACTGGCACTGTGGGGCAATGTAACTGGCACTGAGTGGGGCATGTATCTGGCACTGTGGGGCAATGTATCCGGCACTGTGGGGCATGTATCTGGCACTGTGGGGCATGTATCTGGCACTGTGGGGCAATGTCTCTGGCACTGTGGGGCATGTATCTGGCACTGTGGGGCATGTATCTGGCACTGTGGGGCAATGTAACTGGCACTGTGGGGCATTGTACCCGGCACTGTGGGGCAATGTAACTGGCACTGTGGGGCAATGTAACTGGCACTGTGGGGCATGTATCTGGCACTGAGTGGGGCATGTATCTGGCACTGTGGGGCAATGTATCTGGCACTGTGGGGCAATGTAACTGGCACTGTGGGGCAATGTAACTGGCACTGAGTGGGGCATGTATCTGGCACTGTGGGGGCAATGTATCTGGCACTGTGGGGCATGTAACTGGCACCAAATGGGGCATGTAACTGGCACTGAGTGGGGCCTGGCACTGTGGGGCATGTATCTGGCACTGTGAGGCAATGTATCTGGCACTGTGTGGCATATAACTGGCACTGTGGGGCAATGTATCTGGCACTGTGGGGCATGTAACTGTCACCAAATGGGGCATGTAACTGACACTGTGTGGGGCCTGGCACTGTGGGGCATGTATCTGGCAACAAATGGGGCATGTAACTGACACTGTGTGGGGCCTGGCACTGTGGGGCATGTATCTGGCACTGTGGGGCATGTAACTGGCACTGTGGGGCATGTATCTGGCACTGTGGGGCATGTATCTGGCACTGTGGGGCAATGTATCTGACACTGTGGGGCATGTATCTGGCACTGTGGGGCAATGTAACTGGCACTGTGGGGCATTGTATCCGGCACTGTGGGGCAATGTAACTGGCACTGTGGGGCAATGTAACTGGCACTGTGGGGCATGTATCTGGCACTGAGTGGGGCATGTATCTGGCACTGTGGGGCAATGTATCTGTCACTGTGGGGCATGTATCCGGCACTGTGGGGCAATGTAACTGGCACTGAGTGGGGCATGTATCTGGCACTGTGGGGCAATGTATCTGGCACTGTGGGGCAATGTATCTGGCACTGTGGGGCATGTAACTGGCACCAAATGGGGCATGTAACTGGCACTGAGTGTGGCCTGGCACTGTGGGGCATGTAACTGGTACTGTGGGGCATTGTATCCGGCACTGTGGGGCAATGTAACTGGCACTGTGGGGCATGTATCTGGCACTGAGTGGGGCATGTATCTGGCACTGTGGGGCAATGTATCTGGCACTGTGGGGCATGTATCCGGCACTGTGGGGCAATGTAACTGGCACTGTGGGGCAATGTAACTGGCACTGTGGGGCAATGTAACTGGCTCTGAGTGGGGCATGTATCTGGCACTGTGGGGCAATGTATCTGGCACTGTGGGGCATGTATCCGGCACTGTGGGGCAATGTAACTGGCACTGAGTGGGGCATGTATCTGGCACTGTGGGGCAATGTATCTGGCACTGTGGGGCAATGTATCTGGCCCTGTGGGGCATGTAACTGGCACCAAATGGGGCATGTAACTGGCACTGTGGGGCATGTAACTGGCACCAAATGGGGCATGTAACTGACACTGAGTGGGGCCTGGCACTGTGGGGCATGTAACTGGCACCAAATGGGGCATGTAACTGGCACTGAGTGGGGCCTGGCACTGTGGGGCATGTATCTGGCACTGTGGGGCATGTAACTGGCACTGTGGGGCATGTATCTGGCACTGTGGGGCATGTATCTGGCACTGTGGGGCAATGTATCTGACACTGTGGGGCATGTATCTGGCACTGTGGGGCAATGTAACTGGCACTGTGGGGCATTGTATCCGGCACTGTGGGGCAATGTAACTGGCACTGTGGGGCAATGTAACTGGCACTGTGGGGCATGTATCTGGCACTGAGTGGGGCATGCATCTGGCACTGTGGGGTAATGTATCTGTCACTGTGGGGCATGTATCCGGCACTGTGGGGCAATGTAACTGGCACTGTGGGGCAATGTAACTGGCACTGTGGGGCAATGTAACTGGCACTGAGTGGGGCATGTATCTGGCACTGTGGGGCAATGTATCCGGCACTGTGGGGCAATGTATCCGGCACTGTGGGGCAATGTAACTGGCACTGTGGGGCAATGTAACTGGCACTGTGGGCCATTTTTAGTGGCCACACCCCTTCTGGAGCGTGGTCACACCCCTTCTGGTGTGTGGCCACGCCCATTTTTCAGGAGAGAATAACAGTTATCAGGAGGGGATAGCAGTTATCAGGAGGGGATAGCAGGGGGATTAAAACTCTTGCTCGGGTTGTGAATAACAAATATAGACCTTGTTGATGAAACAGATAAGATAAATTAAATCCAGCAACTCTGACAGCCCTCTCCCCTATTTGCTGTCAGTGCTAGAGAACCAGCATCTGACTTACAGTTATAGTGGTGAGATTATCAAAGTTACTCCCTAGTATCCATTATCTAGGTTTCTTCTTATTGCATTTCTTTAATTTTTGACTGGTGCGAAATCTGTCATATTTATATTCATAAGTTATAGTGGTGATCCAGGGATCCAGGGATGCAAGAAATATATTGAGGTGTACAACTACAAACACATTAAAGTTGGTGGACTTGTTTGCTAAATTACTCACAGTGCTTGTAAAAGATCTGCCAGAAATTCCACTTTTGAAAGAAGTACTACCCACTTCTGTGAAAAATGTGCATCTTGAGGTCCATGAATATGGACTGTCCCACCGTAATTGGGACAGTTGGGAGGTATGCCCTTCACAAAAAAGAGCTGAAGTACCTTCAGTAAATTTAGAGTAGTGCCCAGATGCTTGCCTAATAACAGCCAATACAAACTGAGAATGCAGTCATTTGAGTTGCTGTGACATCACTGGCACTGCCCCTGAATATTTATCCACCAATCCACAATGCATCTTTCAACGAGGCTGTTACAACCTGCTTAGTTAGAGATGTTTCTCCCCATAACATAGCAGCCTGCTGCAGAAAAGAGACAGAGGGGTACAGGTATTTACTAAAGTGCAGATTTTTAGAACTGGTGATGTTGCCCATAGCAACCAATCAGACTCTACTTAGCATTTATCTAGCACCTTTTAAAAGATAATAGCTAGAATCTGATTGGTTGCTATTGGCAAGGGGGGTCATTCCGAGTTGATCGCTCGCTGCTGATTTTCGCAGCATAGCGACCAGGCTAAAATCCGGCTTTTATGTGCATGCATATGGGCCGCAGGGTGCACGCGCTAAGTACTTTCACTCAAAACTATGCAATTTTACACAGGGCCGAGCAACGCTTTTCTGTCGCTCTGCTGATCGGTGAGTGATTGACAGGAAGTGGGTGTTTCTGGGTGGTAACTGAGCGTTTTCCGGGAGTGTGCTAAAAAATGCAGGCATGTCAGGCTAAAACGCAGGAGTGGCTGGAGAAACGGGGGAGTGGCTGGCCGAACGCAGGGCGTGTTTGTGACGTCAAACCAGGAACTAAACAGTCTGCAGTGATCGCAATCTAGGAGTAGGTCTGGAGCTACTCAGAAACTGCAGGAAAAGATTTTCGCGCAATTCTGCTAATCTTTCGTTCGCACTTCTGCTAAGCTAAGATACACTCCCAGAGGGCGGCGGCCTAGCGTGTGCACTGCTGCTAAAAGCAGCTAGCGAGCGATCAACTCGGAATGAGGGCCAAGATCTCCACTTGTAAAAACCTGCACTTTAGTAAATTTACTCCAGCGAGTTGTCTTTAATAAATATATACAGTTTAAACTAGTTACTTTACTTGCTTTTTAGGGATATTTGAGTAACCGAGAGAACGCTAAGCCTTTAAATACAGACAAGATGTGTGCATAGATGTTCTATTTATAAATAGGCTTGTATCCTTTATTTGAAAGTGTTTTAACACCTCTGTGGCGCTTGAGAAGATGTGCTATTCATTAGAAAACTTGTTTATTTGTTTCTTTCTTTAGCTATTTGTAATAACGCTCTTGAATGGATAATTAATGGCTTTTAACATATATGACTCCACAAATTAATTCCAAGGTTATGCATTAGGAGCATTTTACGATATCTGCTAATGATGTGCATTGCACATATCAGCTAAACGAGAAGCAGCAGAAGGTGCCATAGAAGAACTAAATATTCATTAGCAGTGGTATAATGTTATCCGGAACAAACTGACAAATAAATTGAATGAATAATATTTACATGAGCAGCCGGTAAGGTGCGCAGTAAATTATGGCATTATACAGAAGCAAATGTAAAATACATAAAAATATTTATGCAATAATATATATTTAGTGTTAGGTACCGCAGCAGAGTGAAGTCCCTTGCCGTGGGGCGGCGGCTACATGCATTGATCAATACATTACTAAACTCCACTATTTATTATAGGCTAGCTGTATGATATCAGTAATGCTAGTAACAGTGCACCTACAACACCCCCTTTTTCCGTAGAACTACAAGTCTCAGTAGGTAGCACCTCACTTTACTGGCGGCTATATGTGTGCAGTCTAAGGCCCCTCCCTAGCAAACTAAAAGTGTTTTATATAGACACACCTGAAGGAGTGAGACGCCTTCATTCTTAGACTTGCACCCGCCCACACCTGACCCTTGTTTATTTTAACTAGGGTACCTAGCATGACTGCACTTGTGAATATGGCACAATTCTAGGTAAATCCAATTATTCTGTACAATAGGTCAGCAATGGGGTGGCTCCTGGGGTGCGGGGCCTCCTGGACTGCCGTGGCTGGGCGACAACAGGGCATCGCAGCATTACATTTAATTTGGCACTTTCACTGTTTGTTTATTATACATGTCACACCTTTTTCACGTATATGAATTCACCCCATAACACCTTTTTTTCTCACCTATTCCTTAATCCTTCTCACTACACATAACCAGGGGCGGATTGGGCTCCAAAACCAGCCCGGGAAATGTATGGAAGCAGCCTTAATAGGGGGTGGGGTCTGTTGAGGGGGGTGGAGTCTGTGAAGTCAGAGGAATTACAGCGCAGAAGGCCTGTAAATACTAAAGAAAGGAAAGTGCGCGCCGAAGGCGTGCTGCAAAATTTTAGGGGCTCGGCTTCGTGGGGGAGGGGCGTGGCCACATAATAATGCCAATTCACATTACACCAAACAGTAGTGCCGCTTATACACGTTGCACCAGGGAGAACCTGTTATAATATTCCGCCAGATAGAGCATGTTATACATATTCCACCAGACAGAGCACGTTATACACATTGCGCCAGGTAGAGCATGTTATACACTTTGCGCCAGGCAGAGCACATTATACACATTGCACCAGGTAAAGCACATTATACACATTGCACCAGGTAAAGCACGTTAGATATACTGACATCTGGCATACCGTCCATCTGCAAATCATAAGAACCAGGTACTGTTAAACATGAGATGACTAATAAACAATAATGACTTATTGTTTACCATCATGTTATTTAAGTGAAGACACAGGATAAATAATTTTTTGTACACAATATATTACAATCATTTATTCATCCTGTTTCTACATTTAAATAAGAGGATGGCAAACAAAAAAAATACATATGTTTATTGTGTTTATTGGACCCCTCCTGCTACTTTAATAGTACGTCTTGGTATTACATGGATAATTTTATTTTCTAAATTTTGGTTTCTCACTCCCCACTCCCCACACACTCACCAGGCCGCTGTCTCTTACCACCCCCCGACACCCCCCCCCCCACCCCCCTACCCCCGCTTACCCAGAAGCTGCTTTCCTACCACAGTGAATTTACCAGCCGGCTCCTCAGTCAATGCCCGGCCGGCACTCAGCGGTAGCACAGGCAATGTGAGGACTCGGGGAATGACAGCGCGGGAGCTAGTGAGGAGGCAGAGGACTTCAATGAACACTTTGGGGTCTATTCATACAGAAAACGAAAACAGAATTGCTACTTATCACTATACATCGCATTGCTTCGATGTGATGTATAGCTGTGATAAGTAGCAATTCATGTATACTTACCCTTCCGACGATGCGCTGCAGACAGTGTCTAGGGCTCCTGCGGTGAGGTCTTCTCCAGCGGTCCTTCCCAGCGATGCGCGGGGTACAGCGGCAGGTCCCTTTGCGCATGCGCAGGGTGTTGACCTCCCGGCAGGCCGCAGCGGTTGCTGGGAGGTCGGGGGGCGGAGCCAGCGCGAGGTGCAGAGCAGCGATCAGGGAAGCATTGAGCTTCCCTGATGTCTCCGCACTACAGTTCAGGTTACGCCATCCTGAATGGCGAACCTGAACTCCATGGAGAAGTGGAAACGAAAGCAGAGCTTTCCGCACCTTCATGAATCGCACTCACCATACAAAGGTATGGTGATGCGATTCAGGCAGAGAGTGGGGGTACCGCTGGAGAAGTCAGAGACTTCTCCACGGTAACCCGCTCTGTGAATTGCAGTAGGCAGAGAAAAGCCCTGTTTAACGCAAAACAGGGCTTTTCACTGCTGCATGAATAGACCCCTTTGTGCGGGCAGCGCCGGAGAAACTATTGTGCATGTCTGTACAGCACCCGTGGGCATGCGCAGTACGAAGAAACAGACAGTGCGGATGACTGAGGCATCGCGATGTCTGCTTGCTAACACAATCACCGCGATGCTGAAGGAGAGATGGTGCATGCCGGCGCTAGCAGCACCGGTAAGGAGCGTACCTCCCAGCCCTACCGGAGACCTTTAGGCACCACCGGGGAGGATTCGTGTTAGGCTGAGGGGGGGGGGGTAGGTTTAGGTTGTGGGGAAGAGGAATAAGTTTTAGGCGACACCGGGAAGGGCTAGTGTTAGGCTGCTGGGGGTGGTGGGGGGGGGGGGGTAGGTTTATGCTGCAAAAAAGAATGATTAGGGGGCCATTGGGGGAGGGTAAGTATACTTACCTTCCTGTATCGAGATTCTTAGTTCGCTTGGATAGAGTAAGTCTGCTCCTTGTTCAATGTACAGTTATTGGGCCTGTTTCCGAGTTACAGTAAGAGTAGGACATACAAGAGAAAGTAACTGTGCACCATGGTAAAACAATATTGCCCTGCAGGTGGGGCAGAATTAAACTATGCCAAGAGATTTAGATTTGAGATAAGTGTGTCCAAACTAGAGATGCGTGACTTCAGATTTATATGGTTCTTAACGCCAAATTAGGTTTAGATTTATTCTGATTTTTACTTATTGGCTATCCAAAACATGTGACAGGCGGATAGCCAATAAGATGCTGTTTTGAGATCTGAGTAAATCTGAACCAGCACATCTATAGTCCAAACTAAAATCTAAATTGCATAGTAAAGATAAAGCTGTCCAGCATGTGTGTGTGGGCTACATGCAGAAGCAACCAGTATTTACCTTGCATGCAAAAGTATACATTTGTTGGTTTATCTAGGTGCAAAGTTACTTGCTAATTTTTCCTTTATTCCCACCTAGGATTCAGGCCCAATCTATGTGTGCGGCTCGTTGTGTAGCCATGCAGGGTCGGACTGACCCACAGGGGTATCCCCCAAATGGCCCCACTACCTGTGGGCCCAACACTTTCTCTACGGATCAGGTTTCAGACCATGCATTTGAATTATACATTATACATATGTTACCTTATGCTGTACAGAACTTCAGTATGGTGTATTCGCTACAGTGCATTGCGGTTGTTAGTCTGGTACATTATCATGCATACACTAGCAGTACATTTCTATATATATATTTATCAAGGGTCTCAGAACGTGTCCTCTCGGTCACACCACTAAGCACTGCATTCCCCGGTGGGCCCTTCATGCCCCAGACCGACACTGGAGCCATGGATAAACAAAATTCAATTTTGGGTGATGGTATTGCTGAAATGAGATGAGGGGGTGGAGGGGATGATCTCTTCCCAGTACACCTCCAAAGTTTTACTGCAATTGCTTAGACCGTAAGCTCTCACGAGCAGGGCCCGCCACCCTCTTAGTTCTCATCCTGCGCTCGCCCCAGGTCCTATTCTCCCTCTATGGGTGTCGTGGACACCCATAGAGAGGGAATCACCTACCTTGCCGGTATACTGGTGACGGTATGGTGCCCCCATCGGGATCCCAGCGTCTGCATTGTGACCACCAGGATGCCGAGTGTTGGTATGCTAACTGCATTTTATTGTACTATTTTATTCACTGTTAGGTTTTTGCCTCTTGTAGTGTCTGTTTGATCCCTTTTTAGATTTTACGTTGTATTAATGTGTTTAGTCATCTGTATTCTCTTTACACAGCACTGTGGACAGTTTGTGACACCTTATATATAAAAGATAATAGCAACAAATGTGCAATCAAGTAGACTACTAAGTAACCAGTTCCCTCAATTTGACCTGAATTAAAATACGACATTAAGCAGAATTTATATTATACGAACCACTGACAATTTTTGTTTTGTGTCTTCTAGATATATATTTAAAAAATAAAGTAAGAAATATTATGTAGTTGATTCAACAGTAATTTCATTTCAACCACAGAGTTAAAAGGTAAAGGTATTTATCCGGAGGGAACTTCCAAACTTTCCTTTTATTAAAAATAATGAGATGTTACTTAGCACTGTAGAATTTGAAGATATTTTCTCACTTGATCAGCAAATCCTTATGACATTACCATTTATAACTGGCTAGCATACGGTGCAGTCAACTGTGATCATTATTTCCCCATTGTAAAGAGCCTGGGGAAATGTTTACTTTACTGGTTTAATTTTTAATGTAGACATAAGACTTTGAAAGAAAATGTAGAGCATACACAATTAATATAAAATACACAATTTAGTGAAATGTTACATTTTGTGTTCTCACCACAACCATGCAGCAAATAATAGGAATACTGAACTAGAATTACTATCCTATACATTGGAGATGTACGCCTGACCATTTTTGGGGTTTTGGTTTCTTCTTCTTCGTGTTTTGGTTTTGGATTGGTTTTGACAAACTGCCCTTGTGTGTTTTGGTTCTAATTTTCTTTTTTAAATCATAAAAACAGCTAAAATCACAGAATTTGGAGATGTTTTTGTTCCTGCAGTATTATTAACCTCAATAACATTAATTTCCACTCATTTCTAGTCTATTTGAACACCTCACAGCTCACAATATGCAGCGGCAGGGACCATGTACATACATTGGAGACATGGAACAAGTTATTAAAAACAAGAATGTATTATTTTGATTGGGCAAAAAAAACAACCCCCCCCCTTCCCCCTGGACCAAAAAGAGAACACCCCAAGGCATAGATGGATGCAGCGGCAGTGACCATGGACATAAATTGGAGACATGGAACAAGTTATCAAAAAAAAAAAATACAAAAACACCTGGCACATCTAGGAGTGGCATTGCAGTGACAGACAGAATAGCAGTTTTGTTTTTTAGCAATATTCCCAAAAAATGCTCCAAAGAGCACATAATGCAAATAAATAAGGTGCAAGATGGAATTGACCTTAGGACCTCCCACCCTTATGCTGTATATTAAACAGGACATGCAAAGTTTAACAAACCAATCATTTCAGTGACAGGAACTGTCACTTAAGTTGTGGCTGAAATGATTGGTTTGTTTGGGCTCCCACAAAACAAGCTGGCAATGGACAGTGCACAAACTGGTTTTAGTTTACAACCACAATGTCGTAGTTGTCATCATCATAATCTGATTCCTCACCCCCATCAGTGTCTACATCCTCTTCTTCACAGACTACAAATTTGTCCCCGCTGGAATCCACCATCACAGGTCCCTCTGTACTTTTTGGAGGTAATTGCTGGTAAAGGTCTTCCTTGTGGAATTTTATAATTCATTTTGATGAACATCATCCTTTCCACATTATGGGGAAGTAACCTCCTGTGCCGATCGCTGACAAGGTGCCTGGCTGCGCTAAAAACTCTTTCTGAGTACATACTGGGGGGGGGGGGGGGGGGGGGGGGCAACTTAGTTAAAAGTGTATATACAGTATTTAGTCCATAGTATTTTGCACTGTAGAAGATGCTACACAAAGACAGTGTATTACATACTTCAACAAACTGATACAGTTTGAACTTTAGTTTGCTTGCAGCCCCACCTCTGCAACTGTAACTGGCAAGGAAGTCAAGGAACAGCATTTTGGGGTAAATGTATGAAACGAGGATATGTGTGGAAAGGTACTAGCGCACGTTATGAGCGGTCAGCAGCACTGACAGCTCCAACACCTGCAGCTATCAATATCAACAGTTGCACTGTGTCGATGCCCTATCTCTAGATCTGTCTTTAGCTGTGGCGGGTGCCGACTCGCTATGCGGACTGGAGTTCTTGTGTGAGTAGCGAGATCCACACATGCCCAGTGAGGCGGTGGGGGGAGAGTCACTGTGCATCAGCACTATGCTAATGCGCTACAGGGGGCCCAGCAGGGATTGCCGGAGGGGGAAGTTTTCAGTCTAAACATCTATAAATGGAATGGGTCATGTTGGGAAGTATGCATGTAATATGCACGCCATACTGCACTTCAGAATAACTGTGCACTGCCTCATTCAGTGCTGGGGAATGCTGGGATATAAGGTGCAGCAATACCACAATAACATACAGTAGGTGGTACCTTACCAGGGGGAGATTTATCAAGCCTTGGAGAGAGATAAAATGAAGTAGTTGCCAATAGCAACCAATATGCTTCTGTCATTTATCAAGCATAGCCTTTGAAATGAGAGAAGCTTTGGACAACTATTCCACGTTATCTCTCTCCAATCGGCGTCTATCATTTCATACACTGTACTAGATAAATGACAGTTAGAAGCTGGTTGTTTTTTGTGGGTTTTTTTGCAAGTTCTTCCTCAGTTGCTGCCATCCTGATGTTTCAGTGTTCTGTCCCCTGATGCACCAATGTTAATATACTGTACCATGTATTTGTCCTACATTGTCTTGTACTGTAAGTCATTGTTTTCTTGTTTGCTCATGTTTATGTACTTTGTTAGATGCTGCGGAACCCTTGTGGCGCCATATAAAGAAACAATAATAATAATAATTATGCCCCAGAGACTTGTGCCCACAGCTGCACCTCTATGACAGGAGCTGGGTGCTGCAGGAGAATGTCACACTACAGCACTCGGGTACTGTAAGAGTGGAGAAGCCGACATTTTGGTGGAGGAGGGTGACACCTGGGTGCGGGCCGCACCTCCGCACCCCCTTTCTGGTGCCACTCGTTGCTCCTTATTCCAGTTGTGTCACACCACCTGGTAGCTGTACAGAAATACTAGTCTCCAGTCCCAGCTTCAATGTTGCTGGCTTACAGTAGTCATTCAAACTTTCCCCGTCAGGCACTACAATTATTATTCCACTACACTATGTGTCAGTTGTTCCACATGACTTAGATTGTAAGCTCATTTGACCAGATCCATCTTTATCTTTTTTTTCCTTGTAATTATGTGTAATTCATTTATTTCTCTATCCCCTCGGTGCAGAGCGATATTTTAATATGTTTGCCCTTTAAACTGAAGGAGTATTAATAATAATAACCGTCACCATCATTATCATCATCCTATCTCATATGTCTTTTTCATGTCCTTGCTCTGTGATATTCAATGTAGAGTAAGAGCTTTTCATGATCGAATAAGTGACCATTATTGAAACATGATCAAAACATATGCTATTACATGCTAGCTGATCACTTCAGGCTACTGTATGTCAACATTCTTCATCTACAGTACTTCCCATTACATTAGCAGCAATTACACATGCTGTACTGTACGTATGAATGGATGGGATTTGCACAACAATTGGTTGTAAAAAAGATGAAATGCATTGTGTAGTTAGCTGCACATATAGATCACAAGTAGATGAACGATGATTGATGCACTTAGGAATTTTAATATAGGGACCAGTGGTAACAACGGGCTCGTTACACTTGTGGAAATGTTAGTTCCAGCATGTCTTTAGTAATGGGCCCATTTATTTTTAGGGCCTGATGGGGTCACCTAGTATTCAGCAAACTTGGAAACCTGCTAGTATATTGAGTTTGCTTGTGGGAACCAACGTTGTCTTCAGGTGACGTTGGTTCCCGGAACTCGCTTCTTCCTATCGAAAGCGGAGGTATGGGATTTGCGAAGAGGGATCTAACTAGATCCCTCCATTGCCACCGCACTGCATGCCCTGTAGCCATGCAAGCCTTGGATGGAGATAAAATGGACAGAGATAAAGTACCAGCCAATCAGCTCCTAACTGTCATTTTTAAAACACAGCCTGTAACATGGCAGTTAGGAGCTGATTGGCTGGTACTTTATCTCTATCTATTTTATCTCAGTCTAAGGCTTAGTAAAAAAAAACCTTAGTCAGTTGTTATATGGCTAAGATATGTAAACATATGGTCACACCAGTGTCAGGCTGAGGAGCAACGCGTCCACTGGGGGATACAATGGTCGGGTCGGTAAGCGCCACTGGGGCAGCGACTGATGTAAAAGTCCAAAAATTCTCTGTAAAGCGCTGCGGAATATGTGTACGCTATATAAATTTCTGGTAATATTTATAAGATATGTGAAAGGGGCAAAGGGATTGTAGGAACAATAATTTGGCTAAAGTTTCTGACACTGAACTCCTTGTACTGACAAGTTGGGGGCAGAGAGGGTCAGTACTTTGGCCCTCATTCCGAGTTGTTCACTCGGTAATTTTCTTCACATCGCAGCGATTTTCCGCTAATTGCGCATGCGCAATGTTCGCACTGCGACTGCGCCAAGTAAATTTGCTATGCAGTTAGGTATTTTACTCACGGCATAACAAGGTTTTTTCTTCGTACTGGTGATTGTAATGTGATTGACAGGAAGTGGGTGTTTCTGGGCGGAAACTGGCCGTTTTATGGGTGTGTGTGAAAAAACGCTGCCGTTTCTGGGTAAAACGTGGGAGTGTCTGAAGAAACGGGGGAGTGTCTGGGCGAACGCTGGGAGTGTTTGTGACGTCAAACCAGGAACGAAACTGACTGAACTGATCGCAGTTGCCGAGTAAGTCTGGTGCTACTCAGAAACTGCTAAGAAGTGTCTAATCGCAATTCTGCTAATCTTTCAATTGCAATTTTACTATGCTAAGATTCACTCCCAGTAGGCGGCGGCTTAGCGTGTGCAAAGCTGCTAAAAGCAGCTTGCGAGCGAACAACTCGGAATGACCACCTTTATGTACTTTTGGGGTCTATTTATGAAGCAGTGAAAAGTTTGGAGAAGTGAGCCAATGGAGAAGTTGCCCGTAGCAACCAATCAGCATTGAAGTGACATTTATAATTTGCATACTATACAATTGTACGGAGCAGCTGATTGGTTGCCATGGACATCTTCTCCACAGGCTCACTTCTCCACTCTTTTCACTGCTTCATGAATAGACCCCTTTGTCTCAGTATAAAACAAGGAACTGTTAGAACATTTACAGATAAATAACTAATATCTGTTTCCAACACGTTGTCACAATCCTGGACTATATCACGTCAAACCATGATTACAATCCCTATGAGCTCCTGCAGCTAATTAATATGGAAAAATAAGATTTTATTTACCGGTAAATCTATTTCTCGTAGTCCGTAGTGGATGCTGGGGACTCCGTAAGGACCATGGGGAATAGACGGGCTCCGCAGGAGACATGGGCACTTTAAGAAAGAATTTAGATTCTGGTGTGCTCTGGCTCCTCCCTCTATGTCCCTCCTCCAGACCTCAGTTAGAGAAACTGTGCCCGGAAGAGCTGACAGTACAAGGAAAGGATTTTGGTAATCCAGGGCAAGATACATACCAGCCACACCAATCACACCGTATAACTTGTGATAAACTTACCCAGTCAACAGTATGAACAACAACAGAGCATCAGTTCAACCCTGATGCAACTATAACATAACCCTTATTGCAGCAATAACTATATACAAGTATTGCCGAAGAAGTCCGCACTTGGGACGGGCGCCCAGCATCCACTACGGACTACGAAAAATAGATTTACCGGTAAGTAAAATCTTATTTTCTCTAACGTCCTAGTGGATGCTGGGGACTCCGTAAGGACCATGGGGATTATACCAAAGCTCCCAAACGGGCGGGAGAGTGCGGATGACTCTGCAGCACCGATTGAGCAAACACACGGTCCTCCTCAGCCAGGGTATCAAATTTATAGAACTTTGCAAAAGTGTTTGATCCTGACCAAGTAGCCACTCGGCACAGCTGTAATGCCGAGACCCCTCAGGCAGCCGCCCAAGAAGAGCCCACCTTCCTAGTGGAATGGGCCTTAACTGATTTTGGCAGCGGCAATCCAGCCGCATAATGAGCCTGCTGAATCGTGCTACAGATCCAGCGAGCAATAGTTTGCTTTGAAGCAGGAGCACCAAGCTTGTTGGAAGCATACAGGATAACAAAGACTCTGTTTTCCTGACCCTAGCCGTTCTGGCTACATAAACCTTCAAAGCCCTGACCACATCAAGCAACTCGGAATCCTCCAATTCAGTAGTAGCCACAGGCACCACAATAGGTTGGTTTATATGAAAAGATGAAACCAATTTCGGCAGGAGTTGTGGACGGGTCCTCAATTCTGCTCTATCCGCATGGAAAACCAGATAGGGGCTTTTATGTGACAAAAGCCGCCAATTCTGACACACGCCTAGCCGAAGCCAAGGCTAGTAGCATGACCACCTTCCACGTGAGATATTTCAATTCCACCGTTTTGAGTGGTTCAAACCAGTGTGATTTCAGGACACTCAACACCACGTTAAGGGGGCTAAATATGCAGCACTCCCTTTACAAACGTCTGAACTTCAGGTAGAGAAGCCAGCTCTTTTTGAAAGAAAATGGATAGGGCCGAAATCTGGGCCTTAATGGAACCCAATTTTAGGCCCAAAGTCACTCCTGACTGTAGGAAGTGAAGGAAACGGCCCAGCTGGAATTCCTCCGTAGGGGCATTCCTGGCCTCACACCAAGCAACATATTTTCGCCATATACGGTGATAATGTTGAGCTGTCACGTCCTTCCTAGCCATTATCAGCGTAGGAATAACCTCATCCGGAATGCCTTTCTCTGCTAGGATCCGGCGTTCAACCGCCATGCCATCAAACGCAGCCGCGGTAAGTCTTGGAACAGACAGGGCCCCTGTTGCAACAAGTCCTGTCTTAGAGGAAGAGGCCACGGTCCTCTGTGAGCATATCTTGCAGATCTGGATACCAAGTCCTTCTTGGCCAATCCGGAACAATGAGTATTGTTCTCACTCCTCTTTTTCTTATGGGTATGAGAGGAAGAGGAGAAAATACATAGACCGACTGGAACACCCACGGTGTCACCAGTGCGTCCACAGCTATCGCCTGAGGGTCTCTTGACCTGGCGCAATACCTCTGTAGCTTTTTGTTGAGGTGGGATGCCATCATGTCCACCTGTGGCAGTTCCCACCGACTTGCAATCTGCGTGAAGACTTCTTGATGAAGTCCCCACTCTCCCGGGTGGAGGTCGTGCCTGCTGAGGAAGTCTGCTTCCCAGTTGTCCACTCCCGGGATGAACACTGCTGACAGTGCGCTTACGTGATTCTCTGCCTAGCGAAGAATTCTGGTGGCTTCTGACTGAATCAGAACCGGTTGGTCGCGAAGCAGGGTCTCCACTTGACGTAGGGCGTTGTATACGGCCCTTAGTTCCAGGATGTTGATGTGAAAGCAAGTCTCCTGACTTGACCACAGACCTTGGAAATTTCTTCCCTGTGTGACTGCTCCCCAACCTCGGAGGCTTGCATCCGTGGTCACCAGGACCCAGTCCTGAATGCCGAATCCGCGGCCCTCGAGAAGGTGAGCACTCTGCAGCCACCACAGGAGAGACACCCTGGCCCTGGGGGATAGGGTGATTAACCGATGCATCTGAAGATGTGATCCGGACCACTTGTCCAGTAAGTCCCATTAAAAGGTCCTCGCATGGAACCTGCCGAAGGGAATGGCCTCGTATGATGTCACCATCCTTCCCAGGACTCGAGTGCAGTGATGCACTGACACCTGTTTTGGTTTTAATAGGTTCCTGACCAGTGTCATGAGCTCCTGAACTCTCTCTATCGGGAGATAACCCTTTTCTGGTCTGTGTCTAGAATAATGCCTAGGAAAGGCAGACGAGCCGTAGGAACCAACTGCGACTTTGGAATATTTAGAATCCAGCCGTGTTGCCTTTACACTTCCAGAGAAAGTGCTACGCTGATCAGCAACTGCTCTCTTGATCCCGCTTTTATGAGGAGATCGTCCAAGTATGGGATAATTGCGACCCCTTGCTTCCTCATGAGTACCATCATTTTCGCCATTACCTTGGTAAATATTCTCGGTGCCGTGGAGTGACCAAACGGCAACGTCTGAAATTGGTAATGACAATCCTGTACCACAAATCTGAGGTACGTCTAATGAGGTGGATAAATGGGGACATGAAGGTATGCCTCCTTTATGTCCAGAGACACCATAAAATCCCCCCTTCCAGGCTTGCGACGACCGCTCTCAGCGATTCCATCTTGAACTTGAACCTTTTCAGGCATATGTTCAGGGATTTTAAAGTCAATATGGGTCTGACCGAACCGTCCGGTTTCGGGACTACAACATGGTCGAATAATAACCCCCTCCTTGTTGAAGGAGGGGAACCTTGACCACCACCTGTTGAAGATACATTTTGAGAATTGCAGTTAACACTATTTCCCTCTCGTGGGGGGAAGCGGCAGGGCCGTCGGTGAGGGGGCATCTCCTCGAAGTCCAGCTTGTATCCCTGAGACACAATATCTATTGCCCAGGGATCCAACAGGGAGTGAACCCACTTGTGGCTGAAATTACGAAGACGTGCCCCCACCGGGCCTAGCTCCGCCTGTGGAGCCCCAGCGACATGCGGTGGATTTTGTAGAGGCCGGGGAGGACTTCTGTTCCTGGGAACTAGCTGTGTTGTGCAGCTTCTTTCCTCTGCCCCTGCCTCTGGCAAGAGAGGACGCACCTCGGACTTTCTTGTTTCTTTGTGATCGAAAGGCTGCATTTGATAATGTCCTAGGCTGTGCAGGAATATAATGCAAAAGATCAGAATTACCAGCTATAGCTGTGGAGACCAGGTCTGAGATCCCTTCTCCACACAATCCTCAGCCTTCCATATGCCTCTTAAGTCGGCTTCACCTGTCCATTGCATATTCTACAGGACACGTTAAGCAGAAATCGACATAGCGTTGACTCTAGAACCCAGTAGACTAATGTCTCTTTGGGCATGTTTTATATATATATATCTAAGACAGCATCTTTAATATATATATCTATATATTAGCGATGTGCACCGGACATTTTTCGGGTTTTGTGTTTTGGTTTTGGATTCGGTTCCGCGGCCGTGTTTTGGATTCGGACGCGTTTTGGCAAAACCTCCCTGAACATTTTTTGTCGGATTCGGGTGTGTTTTGGATTAGTTTTTTTTTTACAAAAAACCCTAAAAAACAGCTTAAATCATAGAATTTGGGGGTCATTTTGATCCCATAGTATTATTAACCTCAATAACCATAATTTCCAATCATTTTCAGTCTATTCTGAACACCTCACACCTCACAATATTATTTTTAGTCCTAAAATTTGCACCGAGGTCGCTGGATGGCTAAGCTACAGTAGGCCCATTAAAAGATGAACTGCGAGCCTTGGAAACGATGTCAAAATAAAAGCGGATATACTGAACAGCTTTTTTTCACCAGGGAGGATCAGACGGTGTTAGTAGTGCATAACGACAGTGAAGGTAATGATTCTTGGCTAGATGCTTGTTTAAGTGAGGAAATAGTCCTGGAGAGACTAAGCAACATAAAGATTAATAAATCACCGGGACCAAATGGTTTTCATACGAGGGTTATTATGGAGCTTAAGGCACAGCTTGCAAGACCCTTATACTTGATTTTCTATAGTTCCATTAAATCGGGTATGGTACCGATGGATTGGCGTATAGCTGAGGTAGTGCCATTATTTAAAAAGGGTTCTAAAAATCATCCTGGGTACTATAGACCAGTTAGTTTAACCTCTATAGTGGGTAAAATATTGGAAGGAATTTTGAGGGATAGCATAGAGGATTATCTGCGGAATACTAAGTTTATGAGCAGGAGTTACCATGGGTTTGTGAGCGACAGAACATGTCAAACTAACTTGATTAGCTTCTACGACGAAGTGAGCGATAATCTTAACCAGGGAAAAGCAGTGGATGTGGTCTATTTAGATTTTGCAAAAGCCTTCAATACAGTGCCTCACAAGAGACTGATCATCAAATTAAGGGAACTTGGCCTAGGATACACTATTTGTACATGGATAGGTAATTGGCTGGATAACAGGGTACAACGAATAGTGGTCAATGAGATGTTCTCCAGCTGGGCACTAGTAGTCAGCGGTATACCACAAGGGTCAATATTTGGTCCGCTACTGTTCAATATATGTATTAATGACCTAGGAATAGGCCTGGGAAGCATAGTATCAATCTTTGCAGATGATACTAAACTGTGTAAGGTAATTAATTCAGAAATAGATGTGGAGTCTCTACAGAATGACTTATTTAAACTTGAATTCTGGGTGTCTAAATGGGGAATGAGGTTCAATATTGAAAAATGCAAAGCTATGCATTTTGGGATTAAAAACAAACTTGCATCCTATTCACTTAATGGGGAAAATATAGGGGTATCAGTAGTGGAAAAAGATTTGGGGGTCCTCATAGATAATACACTCAATAGCAGTACACAGTGTCAAAATGCAGTGAAGAAGACAAGTAAAGTCCTTGCTTGCATAAAACGGGGTATTGAGACCAGGGACGAGGATGTAATCATGCCGCTGTACAAATCATTGGTACGTCCGCACCTGGAATATTGTGTTCAGTTTTTGGCACCATATTATAAAAAAGATATTGGAGAACTCGAAAGAGTTCAAAGGCGTGCTACTAAACTGATTAAAGGGTTAGAGACACTGGAGTACGAGGAAAGGCTAACTATGTTAAATATGTATACTCTAGAAAAGAGGCGTCTAAGAGGAGATATTATTAATATCTTCAAATATGTAAAGGGTCATTACAAGGAGTTAGCAGGGGATTTGTTTATTATTAATAGAACTCTGTATAGGACACATGGACACTCACTGAGGTTAGAGGAGAGAAAATTCCATACAAAACGTAGGAAGGGGTTCTTCAGGGCAATAAAGATTTAGAACTCCCTGCCGGAGAAGGTAATAATGGCGGACTCTGTAAATGCATTCAAAATCAGATTGGACAGCTTTCTAGCTGAAAACAGTATAACCTGGGCAGAGTCAAGGTCTGCAGAAGCATGACCGGAACACCAACTGTCAGTGCAGTGCTATATGCTGGAAGTCCAACTGCACTAAGTGAGTGTAATAATTCCACTCATACTGTATAGTCATTTTGGACAGGTTGGTATTGGGTGATCGGTGGTTGGGAGACTGGCGGTCACCATACCGACGCCGGGATTCCGTCTGTCAGATGGCCAGCAGGGGGGATTTCGGCCAGCACAACAAAGACCCTTGCGGGCTTGTTGCGCTTGCCACAGGTTCTATCCCACTCTGTGGGAATAGTCCCTGTTGCTCGGCATGCCAACTGGCGGGCTAGTCAGTGTTCATGATGCCAGCGCTGGTATTGTAACCGCATCCTTTTTGGACTTGAGGAGCCTGCACACTGCAAGCATCTGGTTGTTCATTTATTGTTCCTCTCCCTGATGTTAGATCGAGACCATACATACCTCAGTCCTTTTCTAGGTCACTAAGCTATACAACAGTGAAAATGTGATATAAATTCATACAGTAGTTTTTGTGTGATGCCAGAACGTACAGACACAGTCTAAATTTCACTTTTTTTTTGTCTCCATGGTCCATAAACAGTCCCTAGAAGTATAATTCTCAATAAAAAAATGTCTATGTACAGACACAACCCTTACAGTTTTATTATATGTATATATTTTTATTGTAGGGTGTCCCTATTTATCTTTGGCTATGTAAGGCTTTGTGTGAACCCAATTTCCACTGTTGTTATGTTGTTTATTACTGTTCCAGTGTTTCAATGATAACCTCATTTAAGGACAAAACGATGAAAACTAGTGTGCCCTGAGCAGTCTCCAGGTCTGCCGCCATAGAAGCACATCCAGGCCCGTCAGTGTTTTGCCGTTACTGAGGCCCTGGAACGATCAATACTGGTGGGTTTAGTGGTTGCAGAGCCAGTTCTTATTTAGGACCCGGGCAGTGTTGGGCTCTTCTGGCTTTCTCAGATGTGGCTCAGGCGTTACCTATGGAGAAGCTGTAACATGACATCATAGGACATGCAACTGCACCATGCATCACCATTATATTTGAATGTGCCTTGGCAATACTTAAATCTTGTTCAGTGTGCCGCGAGATGTAAAGGGTTGAAAATCTCTTTGCTACAGTGTCGTCACCATGTTGTTATAAAAACAACAAAAGACGAGCATTGGTAAAGGGGCTGCTGGAGGGGCCTGGCAGAAGCCCCAGTTTGCTACCCCTCCCCAGTATGCCTGTGCTGTAGCCAGTGGCAGTGGCGCCGTCTTCATGGTGATTTCTTTGGGAAGATGGCACTGCACATAGAAAGCAAAGACTCTGGCACTGCTCCTGATTGGCTTCTGGTCCGTGAACACGGACCGGCACCTGATTTAAGATACCCGTGCCATCGCCGGAGATTGGACTAAGGAGCAAGAGAGGAGTGCGCTGTGCTCTCCTGCCCTCGATGCAAGCAAGGTGGTTGGGCCGCAGAAGGACCCCTGCCCGCGGGCCACAAAAGGATGCGGTAGGAGCTGCGAGTTTGACACCCCTGCCCTAGAGTTTCAGAATTTCTGTCATGGCACCCCAAGACCATAGTTTCTTAATGAGAAATTTAGAAAAAAATATAAAATGAAGTAAATAGTGTTTATAATATGTTAACCTTAGGTTCAGTTATGTGGTGAAGGACTGGTTTTGCCGATTAAATTCACTATAAGCAATTTGAATTGTTCATGGACCACCAAACTACAGCACCACTGCAAGGCCTCCCCTATCCCCCCCTTCCCACCTTTCCCAAGGAACCCCAGGGTCTCAAGGCCCCCTGTATGGAAACTACTGCCATAAAATAAACTTATTTTTATAACTACATGTAATACACCTTAGATCTCAGTTCCTTTAAGGTTTTATATCCTTGTATACAGTAAACTACACATATTTGAAAATCCTACACCAGGCACAAGTAATAATTCAGATGCGTTGTTGACCGGCGGCCGGGATCCTGGTGGTCAGCATACCGATGACGGGATCCTGACTGCCAGAATGCCGGGAGAGGGGCAAGCAAAATGAAGCCCCTTGCTGTGGGCTTCACGCTGCGAGCTTGGTAGCTTGCTGCCCTTGCCACAGGTTCTATTCCCTCTCTATGGGTGTCATGGACACCAACTAGTGGGAATAGTCCTTGGCCCCACTGACTGCATTCGGTGGCCGGGATCCCGGTGGTGGTAAGCTGACCGCCGGGATGGTGACTACATCCCATTTAGATGACTATGCGGGAGTTTTAGCATTATTATCCTATTTGTATATAAAAAGTGTTGAAAGGGGAGAGCGCTACTGCGCAGATTCCATACTGTTCCTTTAGGAAGGCTTCACTCCCTGTACCAAGATGGCTGCTGACCTAAATCCTGCACATAAATGCGGCGGCATCTTGTCAATGTCTTAGAGCATCACAGTGGGAGACAGTAGTTTTTCACTTAACTCCTCAGAGACCTGAGATTATCAGAGATCCACAACACTTCCAGTGATCCTGCCGAATAACACCCCTCTCATCTCAGCCTCCGCTCAGTGAGAACCAGTGTGTAACAGTGATTAAGTGGGGTTCATAGAAATATTTTATGCAATTCACAGTATGAGCTTACCATCTTCAGAGTGTTGGAGAATTATTATACATTTTTATTTTTTGGTCAGAGAATTTTTTTTTATTATTTTATAATGTAACTGGACCCTGTATTGTTATTTTCCCCTCAGCTCACTTTAAAATAGATATAAAGGAGAAAGATATCTAAAAGCAATTATAGAGTAAGACCATTTTCCTTACTGCGTAAGCTGCAAACTAGGTGTCCTGTTAGTTGCTTTTCATTTTACCTTTGTATGCCTTACTGCCATGTTTTACTTATAGCACAGTGTAATCTATGTAGTGGACCCAAAATGGCTGCCTCACATGGTACTCTCTTGTGTAGAATAAACAATGCATGGTTTTAAACTCTCCTAATATATTTGTCTCCCTAAGTATGTGTCATTTCTTCACCTTTTGAGATAATTTATTTATTAAGACAACTTCAAGCAAAATATATTTAAAAAATAAATGTCTATTTTTATTTTAAGCAAAATGTAGCCTATTTTTGTTCTACTACTACTACTACTTCTTCTTCTACTGCTTCTTCTTCTTCTCCTTCTTCTTCTTTGTCTTCCTCTTCTTCTTTTTAAACACCACACCGTCTTTAAGAAAAAAGTTTATTAGTCAGGGTCTTCACCTGGGGGCGGCAGCCTTTAAGTTCTTTAGCATGGCTGCCACCTTCCCAGGGCTTCCAGCTTCTTCACCTGGTGGGCGGCGGCTGTTAAGCTCTTTTGCATAGCACTTGGAGAACCACAATTGCCAGCATGTCCGGACATAAAGGGCCCCCTGGCACCTGTAAAGAAAATATTAAAATAAAAACACCACACCGTCTTTAATTTTTTTTTTATTAGTCAGGGTCTTTAGCTGGGGACGGCGGCATTTAAGCACTTTTGCATGGCCACTGCCTCTCCAGGGCTTCCGTCGTCTTCACCTGGGGGGCCGCCGCCTCCCCAGGGCTTCCGTCGTCTTTCTCCGGCGTCTTCACCTGGGAGGCAGCGGCCTTTAAGCTCTTTTGCATGGCTGCCGCCTTCCCGGGGCTCCCAGCGTCTTCACCTGGTGGATGGTGGCTTTTAAGCTTTTTTGCATAGCACTTGGAGAACCACAAGTGCCAGCATGTCCGGACATAAAGGGCCCACTGGCACCTGTAGTCCACCTGTAAAAAAAATATTAAAATAAAAACACCACTCCGTCTTTAAAATAAAGTTTATTTGTCAGGGTCTTCACCTGGGGGCGGCGGCCTTTAAGCTTTTTTGCATGGCTGCCGCCTCTCCAGGGCTTCCGACGCCTTCACCTGGGGGGCCGCCGCCTCCCCAGGGCTTCCAGCGTCTTCACCGGGGAGACAGCGGCCTTTAAGTTCTTTTGCATGGCTTCCGCCTTCCCAGGGCTTCTAGCGTCTTCACCTGGTGGGAGGCAGCCGTTAAGCTCTTTTGCATAGCACTTGGAGAACCACAAGTGCCAGCATGTCCGGACATAAAGGGCCCGCTGGCACCTGTAGTCCACCTGTAAAGAAAATATTAAAATAAAAACACCACACCATCTTTAAAAAAAAGTTTATTATTCAGGGTCTTCACCTGGGGGCGGCGGCCTTTAAGCTCGTTTGCATGGCTACAGCCCATCCAGGACTTCCAGCGTCTTCTTTCTTAAGGAGCTCTTCCGCCGTCGGACTGACGCCGATGCCTCGTGCTGACTTATATAAGTCAGCCGGAGGGGCCGGGGTGATGACGCAGCGAGCCGTGATTGGCTCGTGGTTGCCATCTTGAATTTAAAAAATTACGCTGAGGTGCCATTTTTGAAATTGGTACTGCTCCGCTGCCAAACTCTGCAGAATGGCAGTGCCACTAATACTCTCACTGCCACCAATGCCCACACCTCCGCGCACCCATATAGTGATGACAGCGGATCCAGTGACGGATCCTCTGGCCAATCACTGTGGCCTCACTGACAGGGGTGTGCTTTCATGGGTTGAAAGCACGTCCCTGTATGAAAGCAGCACCTCTAATGGTGCCGCTTTCCCATGCATTTCCAATGGACTTTTAATACCCATGGCTAGGCCCCGCCCCCCCCGCCCCCCCGCTCCCACACCCTTCCCCATTCACACTGGGAGGCACCACGATCGGTGCCTCCCAAACACATTTAAACAGGGATAATGATTAGATTAATATAAAGGAGATACTTATGACACAGAATACAGTATGTGTCATAAGTATCTTCTTTATATTATTTTAATCATTAATGACAGGGGAGGCACTGCCTCCCCTGTCTTCCCTGACTGCACGTCCCTGGTTTGCCCAGACCACCCGCCCTCCAACTAACCTTGCCTAACCCAGTCTTCCCATCTGTCACCTCAAATCTGATATCTTGACCTATTTACCCGTCAGGAGAAAAACGCACCTATACGTCAATGGTTAGAGAGTGAAAAAAGAGAGCAAGAAATGAGTGGGGCATGGAGAGCCCACCGGGGGAATGCAGAGGTAAAGGCCCATGCTTAGGGGTGTGGCCTGCTGCCACAGAGGCTTGGCTAACATGGTATAGGGCCCATGATAAATATATATAGTAAATACTGCTAGTACATGCATGATAATGTACCAGATTAATAACTGCAATGCACTGTAGATAATATGTATAATGTACAATTCAAGTGCACAGACGGGACCTGATCCATAGACGAAGAGGTGGGCCCCCAGACAATAGGGCCCACCGGTGGTTTCCCCTGTACCCCTATGGGTTATGACTGTCCCCCTCCCCCCACACTCCCTGAGTGGGAATGAGGGGGGAGGGGGACAGTCATAACCACCATAGCATTCATTTCTGACGCTAACAGGAATTACAACTGTACAAATGTAGCTATTCTCGTTGTGGCTACATCTTAAGGCGATTGCGCCTTGCTAGTCGCGACCGCACCGCGTACATCTGGACATCTAAGACATGTGTGTGCCCCATTCACATGGATGGGGGCGGCAAATGCCGCAACTCGACATAGCTAGGCACAGGTGCGCATTGCTGCGTCGAGGGTGCACGTTTCCCTCAGATGTAGCCATGATCAGCATGGCTACATCTGTATATAGTATTGGATAAAACAAAGGTAATGATTAAAACACAATTTAATTCTCTTACATCTCTACATATTAATAAAAAAGACTGCGTAAGGAATAGAATATTATAGCAGCAGCATAAACACACCGTCCGTGCTTGCATAGCGCTGCTCGGTGCATCACTTTGGCCTGTGAGGGGTTTAAGGTTTTTTGTAGTGGGAGGAACGTATATGTTGGAACCGGGAGGCCATTGGCTGGATTGTGGATAGGGGCTGTACTGCCATGGATATAGGTTGCTAATCCACCATTTCCTGCCTCTTTCAGTGTCTTCACGTGAGGCTGCAAGTATTGTTCATTTATACCAGTAATTTACACTTTCAATTTCCTTCTCTTTTGCAATTCTATCTTTCTATATTCCTACTTCTATACATTCTCTATCCTCTTCCTAACTCTTTCATTTAACACTGCCTCTCCTCACCCTTGGGTATTAGGGACATCTGCCCCGTGCTGTGGACTCATTAGCCCACCCTCCTCCCTGGTACTATGGCGGCCCGTTCCCGTCCTACCCGCAGCGCTGGCCTCCCCGCCCGGCTTTTAGATTCTTCTAATGTCCCGCCGGGTCGGGGTGGCTCTGCTGCGGCTGCTGTAGGAGTGACTAGGGCTGTGCGCGGCCGAGCTCGGCCGCCCGCCCGCGCTCCCCCACGTGCTCCCTCTCCGTCTCCTTCCCCGCTGCGGTCAGCGGCGGGGGACGGAGCGCCGGAGAGACGGAGAAGCCTCAGGCGGCTTGCCAGTGACGGGGTTTTGCCGTCCATGGCCCCGCCGCTGGCTCCAACAGATTGCCGCACGGGTCACGTGGGGCGGGGGCGGAGCTCCCGCCCGGCGGCTCTCCCCAGTCCCCAACATTGCGCACAGGGGGGGGGGTTGTATCATTCAGGGGGCGGGTGGGGGGTCGCGCGGCTGCCGGATGCAGGCAGTCCGGCCAGCTAGCGCGTGCTGCAAACTTCCCTCACAGCAGGGGGGCCCAGATGAGGCATACCCCCTCTGCACCACTACCCCCTTTACCCGTGCGGTCAGCGCCCTCCCGCGTTGGGGTGGGGCATCGCCCCCGCTCCGTGCCACCGGGGGGGCTTTACCTGTTGCGGACAGTGCGGGGCCCGTCGTGCGGGGGTGGCCCACACCCGCCCGCAGTGTGCTTGCCCGCCCGACCTCACCTTCCGTGGTGGGGCCCGGGGCGTCGGGCCCTTCCAGGGCGACCACCTCGGCAATTAGTTTGGCCGCCGCCCGTGCCCGCATGGCTCCTGGCAGACACCGGCCGGGGTCGCGCCTGCCGGCTAATCACCCCAACAGGGGGGCGGCGTGCGCAGGCGGCTCATGAACCTGCACCCCCTCCCCGCATCCAATTGTCTCCTGCCGACGCTTCTACGGTCAGCTCTCAGTACGACGTCGCGACCCCCCCTTCTAGTGGTGACGACGCTCCGACTTCTCCTCCTGTGGCCGACGCTCGGGTCTGTAGACGGGCGAGGCGTCGGCGGTCTACCCACAGTTTGGCGCAGCCAGACGGTGGTGCTATGATTCCCGACAGTGAGGGATCCTCCGGGTCCTTGCTCCCGACAGGAGGTTTGCGTACCTCACGTCGGGCGCGTGACTCGCGCAGGGGGTCCGTTCTTACTTCACCTACCCCTGCAGCTGCACCCTTGGTGGACGCCACCGTTCTGTCCGCCATTTGTGCCGCTGTGGTGTCGGCGGTGGCTCCATTGTTATCCTCCGTACCTGGGGGACTGGGGCGGCCCACCGCTTCCTTGGCGGATAGCATCGCGCAATCCCTTATCCCGCTTCTGTCTCCTGGCACGACTACCCCCACTCCTGCCCCGCTCCCGGCGGCTGCGGGCCCGGTGGTGGGGCAGGGGAACAATGTCTCTTTTGTCTCCCCAGCCACGGACGTCGGGTCGGCAATGGAGTCCGCCGGTGTATCCACGATTCGTTCGGTGGCCGGAGGCGCGGATGGTGTTCCCTCTCGAGCAGGTGAGTCTTCCTCGGACCCCGACTGGTCCAAGGGGAGCGCGGTGACATCCCATAGCGGCTTGGGTTCGGGTACTCGCTCCAGTGCCTCTAGCGTAGGCAGCAGCGCAGGTAGGATTTCCGGCAAGCACAGTAGGCGCAGGCGCAGGCGTCGGGGCACAGATTCCTCCCTTGTCTCTACTTCCTCGGAGGGTCTGTCCTCCTCAGATGGTGGCTTGCACAGGGCGAAGTGTTGCAGACGACGCGAGTGCCGGTATTCCACCTCGTCTGCTTCCCAAGTATCGGTGGAATCGGACACCGTGCACTGCGCCAATACGGTGGTACAATGGGGACTTAGGCCCCGGGTCCGGGACCGTATCCGTAAGGGCCAATACGTGAACATTTTTGCCCTTACCAGCGACGATCGCAAAGCCTTGCTTTCGGCTTAGAAAAAGGGGCAGGGTAGCGAGGACGCTTTGCGGTCCTACCAGAATGGGGTCCGCTGCATGTTGATCTTTGCGGCGTGTTACCTGGAGACGCGCCCGGATGAACATATGAATGTGGTGCGCTATCAATTTCTCATACACGTTCTGTACCATAAGTACAAAGGGTCGGCCTGGCGGCGCTACGACAAAGATTTCCGACGCAAACAACACGGGCGGCAGATCTCCAACTTTGAATAAAAAGACGTGGAATTGTGCTCTGAACTGACACAGGGTGCGACCGCCACTGATGACGGCGGCACGGCAAGACGATGGACAAAACGACCTGCCTCTCGTTCTGCCGGCTTTCGTGGAGGCGCGCGGGGCATGGAAAATGCTTCGCTTTTTATAATGCGCAATGCGACTTGGGGGGGGCAATGTCGTTTTCGCCACTCCTGTATCAGATGTGGCGGGGGCCACGGGATTAAGGATTGCCACAGTCCTGGGACCGGGAGTGCCTTTGGCTCGCAGCCCCGACAGAGTTGCGCTCCCGCGGCCACCTGCGCTGGCCACAGCTCCCACCCCAATTAGACTTAGGGCGCTCATTCCCTGGCTGCGACGATACCCGCGGTCGGTGGATGCCCAATTTTTACACTTGGGTTTCGCGTCGGGTTTCCCCTTGCCGATACATGGACGGGTGGGTCCTGGGGTGGGTACGAACCTGCGTTCGGCTCGGGAGTTTCCGGACGTGCTCCGGCACAAGGTAGAGACAGAGGTAGCGCTAGGGAGGATGATAGGCCCTTTCCGGGAACCCCCCTTGCCAGATTTGGTTTTGTCCCCCGTAGGCGTAGTGCCCAAAAAGACAGCGGGCAAATTTCGCCTTATCCAACACCTTTCCTGTCCTATGGGGTCCTCGGTTAATGATGCTATCCCTGCTGACCAGTGTAGGGTCGTTTACCTATCTTTTGATTCGGCCATTGACACCGTACGGTCTTTTGGACCGGGGGCAGATATGTGTAAGTTGGACATCCAGTCCGCGTTTCGTCTCCTTCCGCTGCACCCTTCTGCCTTCAGGTTTATGGGCTTTAAACTAGACGATGGCTATTACATAGATCGGTGCCTCCCTATGGGCTGTTCCATCTCTTGCGCCTACTTTGAGAGATTCAGTTCCTTCCTCCACTGGTGTCTCGAGCAGGCAACGGGCGAACGGGGAATATCCCACTACTTGGATGATTTTCTTTTTATCGGCCCCTCAGACTCCCCTCGCTGCGTCAACTTGCTACAGGGGGCTCTGGCCCTCTTTGCACGCTTCGGGGTCCCGGTTGCACCAGAAAAGACGGAGGGGCCCTCCGCCTCCTTGGTTTACCTCGGGATCCAGATCGACACGGTCGGTGGTCTCTGTAGGCTTCCTTCGGACAAGGTGTTGCGTTTACGTGACGGTATCCTATATGCGCTGTCCGCGGGCAAGCTCACTCTCAAACAGGCCCAATCCCTATTGGGCCTGTTTAACTTTGCTTGCAAAGTGATCCCCATGGGCAGGGTTTTCTGTAGAAAATTAGAACGGGCTACCGTGGGGGTTAGACGCCCACATCATTTCCTCAGGTTGTCCCTCGAAATCCGTCGGGATTTAAGCATTTGGGACGAATTTCTTGTTCATTTCAACGGCATCTGTATTTGGCAGGAGGCGGTCGTGTCTAGCCCGACCCTGGAGCTTTTCACAGATGCCTCCGGCGCATTCGGGTTCGGCGCTTATTTCGGGGGCCGTTGGTGCGCCTCTCCTTGGCCGCATGCTTGGCTTCGCAAGGGCCTCACTACTAACATGCTGTTACTGGAAATTTTTCCTATTCTGGTCGCTTTGGAATTATGGCGCGATGCCCTGCGTAATAAACATGTTGTCTTCTAGTGCGACAATCTGGGCGTGGTTTTTGCCATCAACCGTCAAAAATCCACGTCCTTGCCGGTATTGCGGGTCATTGCGCAGATAGTCCTGTTATGTTTGGTGAACAACATTACGTTGCGAGCCAAGCACGTCCCTGGCGTGCGTAACGAAATTGCAGATGCCCTGTCACGCGGCGATTTGCAGCGATTTAGGCGCTTGGCTCCTGCAGCTCTCCTCCATGGGGAATTATGTCCTGCTTCTGTGTGGCAGGTCATCCACCCGGATTGGAGGCGTTAGCCCACAGGTCATTGGCCCCTGCAACTTTTGCGGCCTATCGGGCCGCCTGGGAGCAGTGGTGTCGCTTCCTCCTGGAGAGAGGCCAGTGTGGTAAGAACTCTCATGATTTCCTTTTAGATTACATCTGGGTTTTGTACTCCGATGGGATTTCGCGGATGTCTGTTAACAGGGTTCTGGCAGGGATATCTTACTTTCTGCAGCTGCGGGGGGAAGCGGATTTTACGAAGTCCTTTTTCCTCCGACGGGTGTTGAAAGGTTGGGCTCGGGCGACCCCGCCCCTCCCGGATACTCGCCAGCCGATCACCGATGCTTTGCTGAGGCGGATTTTGGGATCCCTACAGAGCATTTGCTTTTTGGGATACAAGGTTCGCCTCTTCCGGGCAGCCTTTACCATGGCCTTCCACGGTGCATTCAGGGTGGGTGAGCTGGTGTCCGTCTCTCGGGCTTCTGTCTCGCCCATGCTGGAGGCCCACGTCGTCATCCGCCCCGACGGTTTATGGTGCAGGATTCAGCGCTCCAAGACTGACGTAGCCGGCAGGGGGCAGTGGGTTCGAATGGGTCCGGCTCGTGCGTGGGGCATTTGTCCAGTTTCCGCGGCCCGGGCATATTCGTCCATACGGCCTCCAACGCCCACCGGGTGGCTCGTCCATAGTGACGGCTCCCCGTTGACCAGATATCAATTCCGGTCGGTCTTGGGGCGTTGTATTCTGTACCTGGGTCTATCTCCGGCCGACTATGGGACTCACTCTTTCCGCATCGGCGCTGCTTCAGCTGCCGCTGCGGCGGGTTGGTCCGAGGTCGAAGTCCGGGCACTGGGTAGGTGGAGGTCTGGTGCAGTCAGACGCTATATCAGGCCTTTTCCTCCTAGTGCGCCCCTTTGAGGACTAGCCGCTCGTCGCAGTTGCACTTTGTGATTGCGGGGGCCTTGAGGAATTTTTGTTTTATCATTGGTTTTAATTTCGGCTTTTGCCGGCTGACGAAGTTTTGTTTTTGCCTCAAGTCAAATTGGGCGCCCCCCCCCCACACTCCCTCCCCGTTAGGGATGCAGTCAGGTTTCTCATTTAATTACCTTAATAGTTTCAATTTTTAACCTTCGTCACACCTTCTTTTGCAGGGCGGCGGTTAGACCCGCACTTTATGTGGTTTGTCGAACATTCCTACATCTATTGGTTGTCCGTGTCGGCTCTGGCCTGCGACACCGCCCGGTTTCCGGAGCTGCAGGCCATGCGCTGGTTGGGGCGTAGAGGCCTCCACTGGGACGGCCTGCGGGACTGGCTTCGGGCGGCAGTTGGCCGATTTGGGTACCCCCTGATTTTGGTCCTGCATCTCGGTGGCAATGATCTGGTACGCCGCACTGGGCTCGACATTCGCCTCGAGATCAGGCGTCAGCTACTGGAACTCATGGCTGACTGGCCGTTTTGCCTCATCCTCTGGTCGGACATCGTTCCCCGGCGGTCTTGGCGTGGAGCCTTTAACCCCGGGGCGATTGACCTGGTTCGGAGGCGGGTCAATTCTGTCGTTGGTCATGCTGTCCTCCAGCATGGCGGGCTGGTCGTGCCGCACGGTGGTATTTCCTACCGGGATCCGACACAATACAGGTCTGACGGGGTGCATTTGTCGCCGGCTGGCATGCTGATCTTCCTAGAGGACAATATTCACATTCTTAGGTCCCTTTAGATAGTTTTTTCCGTTTAATAGTTCATTTGGGTTTTTCTTTTGTGCTTTCTTAGGTCTCTCTAGTTGGTTTTTCTGTTTTGTTGTGTGGGTTTTTTAGTTTCGGTGGCGGTGGCAGGTTGTTAACCTGGCAGTTGGCCGGTTTTTCTGAACGGTTACTTAATATTTAAAGATAGTTCACAGTTAGTCAGTTTGGGTGTATTTAGAGGTAATTTATATCTTCTAGAATTAGTTACGGGCATCATTTGGACAAGTGGGTCCATATAATTAGTATAAAACATATGTGGATGGCGGGGCCGGTGGCCCAATTTTTTATCCCGTAGGGGCGGAGCGTACCTCCGTCCCTGCAACCGTTGGTGGACAGGGGTAGTGGCAGAAGGTCGACCCCTGTCCTTGGATTCTTGATTTCTGATGTCTGGGATGGAGGCAGGAGGCCGATCCCGGGACATCTGGGGCAGGAGGCTCCCTCACACATATGTTTTTTACTGCTTGTTTTATGTATTATAATGTTATCACCTATGTTACGTTTTATTATGTTTAACCGTTCTTCTCCCCGCCACCTTTAGTTAGAGAGGGAAGTCTGCATTTTAGTTTTAGTATTTAATAGGCCTCCCTCTCAGTCAGAAAATAAAAGCTGACCCCTTTCACGCCAACTACAGTTGTGGTGTCTTTATTTCATAAGATAAGTGTACTTGAGTGGCGCGTGGAAGCATCTGACGTGTGAGGTTTATGGATCAGCGTGCAACACTGGCACACTGGGATTTAGGCAGGCAGAGAGAGAGAGAGTAAAGCACCCTTCATATATCTCCAATGGCCCATTTGCAGCCGCTTGTGGATGTTAAGTAATGGCACTGTCCCAGTAGGTGTGAGATTTTGTTTTTATCCAATACTATGCTATCCCCAAGGTCGTAAGTCATATATTATAATAGTCATGCTAAACGTCTGCCGATGATTCAAAATAAGCTGCTCTTATCTTTGTCCAGTCACTAACCTTCTACCAGTGTGCTATGTCGTGCCAGGCCTCTGAAAGCATATGCAAGAGACAGCAACAGCATAGCCCTGACATAGGCAGTTTCCATTATGACATCACAGCATGACCTCACACAACCCACCAGACCGGCTAAGACTGGTTATTTCTGGTTTGAGGCCCTTGTCTTTTACATGACTGACCTAAGGGAAATGTGACTTAAAATTATTACATGAGAAAAATTTTATTACTGCCATTTGCCGGCAGTTTTGCTCACTTAGGTGGTCATTCCGAGTTGTTCGCTCGTTGCCGATTTTCGTTATTTTGCGATTTTCCGCTTACTGCGCATGCGCAATGTAAATTTGCTATGCAGTTAGGTATTTTACTCACGGCATTACGAGGTTTTTTCTTCGTTCTGGTGATCGTAATGTGATTGACAGGAAGTGGGTGTTTCTGGGCGGAAACTGGCCGTTTTGTGGGTGTGTTGGAAAAAACGCTACCGTTTCTGGGAAAAACGCGGGAGTGGCTGGAGAAACGGGGGAGTGTCTGGGCGAATGCTGGGTGTGTTTGTGACGTCAAACCAGGAACGAAACTGACTGAAATGATCGCAATGGCTAAGTCCGGAGCTACTCAGAAACTGCTAAGAAAGGTCTATTCGCAATATTGCGAATCCGTCGGTCGCAATTTTGAGAAGCTAAGATTTACACCCAGTAGGCGGCGACTTAGCGTGTGCAAAGCTGCTAAAAGCAGCTTGCGAGCAAACAACTCGGAATGAGGGCCTTAGTGGCATCTAATCTTGTGATGTATATTTTATATTTTACAAATAGAGCCTGATTAAGGTTGGATCGCAATCGCAATAAGCGATCCAACGGTAAAAATTGCTAAGAGGATGCGGGATCCTGCGCAGGGCCCATCCTGCGCATGCGCCTGCATTTTCTACGGCGCCAAAACAGGAGCGGCAACGCAGCCGATGCTATCACAAAAATGGCTGTGGGTCTCATGCGGGCGCCTAACATGTGGGGCATACGAGCCCTGTGCTGGGCGCCCCCCCGCATGTCAGAGAATCTGATCATAAATGTGCTAAATTTAGCACATCTAGGATCAGGTCTGAATCACCCCCATGGAACAAAAAAAAAAGGCCCAAATTATGTGATTTTAGATTTGTTTGTCAATTTTTGAAAACAGAAAAAACAAAACCAGTCACGGCAGTTTGGCAAACACCAAATACAAAGCCGGATGACGAATCAGGGCCAATTGCAAATCCAGCAAAAATGGTCCTGTGCACATCTCTAGTAATATTCTAATACCACATTGAGTTTGCTAGCATTGTATGCCTAGGAATGTGCTGATATGAGACATTCCCTTTAACTCCTGTTTTATTGAGTTTAATAAATTATTCCTGTAGTTTAGCTGGTCATTCAAAACTTGGGATCAGTGCTACCATATGGTCCCTACTGGTCTGCACATGTGCACTGATGTTGCTTGCTAACTGGTAGCTGCATTAGAAGTTGTTGCATTCCACAGGAGTAGCTAGCTGCTTATATCCAGTTTTGCGTTCCACATGGCACAGTTCGGGAGCACCAGTGCCACATTTTACATATGGTACCCTGAGGTTACCGGCAGAGAGGTGCATCTCTGCCTGACCGATTGCGTGACTTAAGTGTTGAACAGTGTATTGTTGCTATAGGATGTGATACCACTACCAGGCAGGCCATGTGGTCCAAATTAAACTACTGTACATGTAGTTTGCTGTCTTTTTGTACATTATTCTGTTGGTATAAACATACTTGCCTACTCTCCCTCATTCTGCAGGAGACTCCCTGAAATAGAAGAAATCTCCCAAACTCCCTGAATAGTCCAACAATCTCACTGATTGCACCTTAACCCCTGATGGGAGGTAAGGTAGAGAATAGAATAACAGTTGGTAAGAGTAATTCTAGAAAGGCACTTGTAAATAATGGTAAGTTACCATTAAAGCAAAAGGGCAAAGGAAATATTAACATAAAATGTCTGCTTGCGAAAGCAAGAAGCCTATCAGGTAAAATGGGGGAATTGGAATGGCATGTATCAAAAAATCAGTATGATATTATAGGTATTACGGAAACATGGTGGGACGACTCTCACGACTAGGTTACTAATTTGGAGGGATATTCACTTCTCAGGAGGGACAGGGCTACCAAAAGGGGAGGAGGGGTTTGTCTCTATGTAAAACCATCTCTAAAACCAAACTTAATATATGTAATTTACGAGGGGACTGGTGATAATGTGGAATCACTATGGGTTGAGATCACTAGTGGGGGCACTGAAATAAAGAAACTAGTCATTGGCACATGCTACAAGCAACCAGATATTAGCATACGTGACGAGGAACTGCTCTCACAGCAAATTGAAAAAGCTGCGGGAATGGGGGACATCCTAGTGTTAGGGGATTTTTAACTATCCGGGTATAAACTGGAGTAACGATTCATGTGTAAAAATTAGGAGCAGCAGGATTCTAAGCACATTAAAGGATCAATACTTGTCTCAATTAGTCGAGGACCCAACCAGAGGTTATAATGTTCTGGACTAAGTTATTACCAATAATGTGGACATTATATCAAACATTACAGTTGGGGAGACCTTGGGAAACAGTGATCACTATATGATCACATTCAGCATCAGTTTCAAGAAACATAGCTATAAGGAATCAACAAAAACATTCAACTTTAGAAAAGCTAACTTCAATATTCTAAACGACATTGACTGGGAAGTTTTGTTTCATAGTAAAGACACATCGGAAATGTGGGATGCTTTAAAAGGGTTGCTTGATAGCAATATTCACAAATTCATACCCTTGGGCAGTAAATGCAAGAGTAATAGACTCAAATCAATGTGGCTTAATAAGGATGTCAAAGAAGCAATGGCTAAAAAGAGGTGTTCTTTTAAAGCACTTAAAAATAATGGAGGGGAGGAGTCATTCCAGTATTACAAAGAATGCAATAAAAGAAGCAAAAAAGTAATAAGGGCAGCTACAATTGTAAACGAAAAACAAATTGCTATAGAGAATAAAGCAAATTCCAAAGAGTTTTATAAATACATAAACATTAAAGGGTTAAAAAAATAGAACATAGGCCCATTAAAAGATGAACTGCGAGCCTTGGAAACGATGTCAAAATAAAAGCGGATATACTGAACAGCTTTTTTTCACCAGGGAGGATCAGACGGTGTTAGTAGTGCATTACGACAGTGAAGGTAATGATTCTTGGCTAGATGCTTGTTTAAGTGAGGAAATAGTCCTGGAGAGACTAAGCAACATAAAGATTAATAAATCCCCGGGACCAAATGGTTTTCATACGAGGGTTATTATGGAGCTTAAGGCACAGCTTGCAAGACCCTTATACTTGATTTTCTATAGTTCCATTAAATCGGGTATGGTACCGATGGATTGGCGTATAGCTGAGGTAGTGCCATTATTTAAAAAGGGTTCTAAAAATCATCCTGGGTACTATAGACCAGTTAGTTTAACCTCTATAGTGGGTAAAATATTGGAAGGAATTTTGAGGGATAGCATAGAGGATTATCTGCGGAATACTAAGTTTATGAGCAGAAGTTACCATGGGTTTGTGAGCGACAGATCATGTCAAACTAACTTGATTAGCTTCTACGACGAAGTGAGCGATAATCTTAACCAGGGAAAAGCAGTGGATGTGGTCTATTTAGATTTTGCAAAAGCCTTCAATACAGTGCCTCACAAGAGACTGATCATCAAATTAAGGGAACTTGGCCTAGGATACACTATTTGTACATGGATAGGTAATTGGCTGGATAACAGGGTACAACGAATAGTGGTCAATGAGATGTTCTCCAGCTGGGCACTAGTAGTCAGCGGTATACCACAAGGGTCAATATTTGGTCCGCTACTGTTCAATATATGTATTAATGACCTAGGAATAGGCCTGGGAAGCATAGTATCAATCTTTGCAGATGATACTAAACTGTGTAAGGTAATTAATTCAGAAATAGATGTGGAGTCTCTACAGAATGACTTATTTAAACTTGAATTCTGGGTGTCTAAATGGGGAATGAGGTTCAATATTGAATAATGCAAAGCTATGCATTTTGGGATTAAAAACAAACTTGCATCCTATTCACTTAATGGGGAAAATATAGGGGTATCAGTAGTGGAAAAAGATTTGGGGGTCCTCATAGATAATACACTCAATAGCAGTACACAGTGTCAAAATGCAGTGAAGAAGACAAGTAAAGTCCTTGCTTGCATAAAACGGGGTATTGAGACCAGGGACGAGGATGTAATCATGCCGCTGTACAAATCATTGGTACGTCCGCACCTGGAATATTGTGTTCAGTTTTTGGCACCATATTATAAAAAAGATATTGGAGAACTCGAAAGAGTTCAAAGGCGTGCTACTAAACTGATTAAAGGGTTAGAGACACTGGAGTACGAGGAAAGGCTAACTATGTTAAATATGTATACTCTAGAAAAGAGGCGTCTAAGAGGAGATATTATTAATATCTTCAAATATGTAAAGGGTCATTACAAGGAGTTAGCAGGGGATTTGTTTATTAATAGAACTCTGTATAGGACACATGGACACTCACTGAGGTTAGAGGAGAGAAAATTCCATACAAAACGTAGGAAGGGGTTCTTCAGGGCAATAAAGATTTGGAACTCCCTGCCGGAGAAGGTAATAATGGCGGACTCTGTAAATGCATTCAAAATCAGATTGGACAGCTTTCTAGCTGAAAACAGTATAACCTGGGCAGAGTCAAGGTCTGCAGAAGCATGACCGGAACACCAACTGTCAGTGCAGTGCTATATGCTGGAAGTCCAACTGCACTAAGTGAGTGTAATAATTCCACTCATACTGTATAGTCATTTTGGACAGGTTGGTATTGGGTGATCGGTGGTTGGGAGACTGGCGGTCACCATACCGACGCCGGGATTCCGTCTGTCAGATGGCCAGCAGGGGGGATTTCGGCCAGCACAACAAAGACCCTTGCGGGCTCGTTGCGCTTGCCACAGGTTCTATCCCACTCTATGGGAATAGTCCCTGTTGCTCGGCATGCCAACTGGCGGGCTAGTCAGTGTTCATGATGCCAGCGCTGGTATTGTAACCGCATCCTTTTTGGACTTGAGGAGCCTGCACACTGCAAGCATCTGGTTGTTCATTTATTGTTCCTCTCCCTGATGTTAGATCGAGACCATACATACCCAGTGGCGTAACTACTGCCCCCGCAGTCCTCGCGGTGGCTTGGGGGCGAGGGGCTGCGGGGGCGCCACTGATTTACAGCAGACTGACATGCGGACGAGCGTCCGCATGTCAGTCTGCAGTCTCCTTTCCTCCGCCGCTTTTTGGAGGGACACAGAGGGCACAGCGCGCCTCCCTGTGTCCCTCCTGCTGCATCATCTCCGGCGGCCGCGGGTCTAATAGGGGAAAGTGCCGTCCGTGAGCTCTAATTGGCTCATGATCCGGCACTTCCCCCTATTAGACCCGCGGCCGCCGGAGATGATGCAGCAGGAGGGACACAGGAGAGGTGAGCTGTGCCCTCCGTGTCCCTCCAAAAAGCAGGGGGGGGGATATCTGGCACTGGGGCATATATGGCACTGGGGGGGAATATCTGGCACTGGGGGAATATCTGGCACTGGGGGGAATAACTGGCACTGGGGCATATATGGCACTGGGGGGGGATATCTGGCACTGGGGGCATATATGGCACTGGGGGGGAATATCTGGCACTGGGGGCATATATGGCACGGGGGGAATATCTGGCACTGGGGGCATATATGGCACTGGGGGGGAATATCTGGCACTGGGGGCATATGTGGCACTGGGGGCATATTTGGCACTGGGGGGAATATATGGCACTGTGGGCATATGTGGCACTGGGGGGCATATGTGGCACTGGGGGGGAATATCTGGCACTGGGGGCATATATGGCACGGGGGGAATATCTGGCACTGGGGGCATATATGGCACTGGGGGCATATATGGCACTGGGGGGGGAATATATGGCACTGGGGGCATATGTGGCACTGGGGGGGAATATCTGGCACTGGGGGCATATGTGGCACTGGGGGGGTATATGTGTACCTGGCACATGGGGGGGGGGCTATATTTGGCACTGGGGCATGTGAGCACCTGGCACCGTGGGGGAATATCTGGCACTGGGGACATATGTGGCACTGGGAGCACAGCCCTAGCAACAAGGACTACCTCCTAGCAACGAGCATGACACCCAGTGCATGAAACCCCTGGCAACGAGCATGACACCCAGTGCATGAAACCCCTGACAACGAGCAGGTAATTGAAAAGTAATTAGAAGCCTTACTGTAGGACTTAATGTGTAATGGGCATTACGGTGTGTGGCATAACGTATCACGGACATTGCGGTGTGTGTCATAATGTGTCACAGGCATTACGGTGTATGGTATACTATATCGCGGGTATTGTGATATGTGGTATAATGTCTCAGGGTCATTGCAGTGTGTGGCATAATGTATCACGGACATTGCGGTGTGTGTCATAATGTGTCACAGACATTGTATGTGCTATAATGTATCAGGGGCATTGCAGTGTGTAGCATAATGTATAACGGGCATTGCGATTCCTGTCATAATGTGTCACAGGCATTACGGTGTGTGGCATAATGTGTCACAGGCATTACGTTGAGTGGCATAATGTGTCGGGGGCATTACAGTGTGTGCATATTGTGTCATGTGCATTATTGTGTGCGGCATAATGTCTAAGGGCCATTGCAGTATGTGGCATAATGTATACTGGGCATTACTATAAGGAGGAAAAATGATAAATAATGTAAGGGGCATGAATCAGGATTAATTTTCTTTCCTGTGGTGGCCAACGTATGGGCGTGCAGGTTGCAAAACTGGGGTATAAGGTAGTCTTTTCCTGCAATGCCACGCCCCTTTATGCGAAACCATGCCCATTCCAACGAAACCACACACCCTTTTTGCCGCGCGCGCCTTCGGCGCGCGCATATTTATCCCTTTCTTGCTCCCAATTATGGGGCATGGAGGGGGGGGGGGGGGGGGCGCCGAAGAATTTTTTGGCTTGGGGGAGAAAAATTTCTAGTTACGCCACTGTACATACCTCAGTCCTTTTCTAGGTCACTAAGCTATACAACAGTGAAAATGTGATATAAATTCATACAGTAGTTTTTGTGTGATGCCAGAACGTACAGACACAGTCTAAATTTCACTTTTTTTTTGTCTCCATGGTCCATAAACAGTCCCTAGAAGTATAATTCTCAATAAAAAAATGTCTATGTACAGACACAACCCTTACAGTTTTATTATATGTATAGATTTTTATTGTAGGGTGTCCCTATTTATCTTTGGCTATGTAAGGCTTTGTGTGAACCCAATTTCCACTGTTGTTATGTTGTTTATTACTGTTCCAGTGTTTCAATGATAACCTCATTTAAGGACAAAACGATGAAAACTAGTGTGCCCTGAGCAGTCTCCAGGTGTGCCGCCATAGAAGCACATCCAGGCCCGTCAGTGTTTTGCCGTTACTGAGGCCCTGGAACGATCAATACTGGTGGGTTTAGTGGTTGCAGAGCCAGTTCTTATTTAGGACCCGGGCAGTGTTGGGCTCTTCTGGCTTTCTCAGATGTGGCTCAGGCGTTACCTATGGAGAAGCTGTAACATGACATCATAGGACATGCAACTGCACCATGCATCACCATTATATTTGAATGTGCCTTGGCAATACTTAAATCTTGTTCAGTGTGCCGCGAGATGTAAAGGGTTGAAAATCTCTTTGCTACAGTGTCGTCACCATGTTGTTATAAAAACAACAAAAGACGAGCATTGGTAAAGGGGCTGCTGGAGGGGCCTGGCAGAAGCCCCAGTTTGCTACCCCTCCCCAGTATGCCTGTGCTGTAGCCAGTGGCAGTGGCCCCGTCTTCATGGTGATTTCTTTGGGAAGATGGCACTGCACATAGAAAGCAAAGACTCTGGCACTGCTCCTGATTGGCTTCTGGTCCGTGAACACGGACCCGCACCTGATTTAAGATACCCGTGCCATCGCCGGAGATTGGACTGGGGAGCAAGAGAGGTGTGCGCTGTGCTCTCCTGCCCTCGATGCAAGCAAGGTGGTTGGGCCGCAAAAGGACCCCTGCCCGCGGGCCACAAAAGGATGCGGTAGGAGCTGCGAGTTTGACACCCCTGCCCTAGAGTTTCAGAATTTCTGTCATGGCACCCCAAGACCATAGTTTCTTAGTGAGAAATTTAGAAAAAAATATAAAATGAAGTAAATAGTGTTTATATAATATGTTAACCTTAGGTTCAGTTATGTGGTGAAGGACTGGTTTTGCCGATTAAATTCACTATAAGCAATTTGAATTGTTCATGGACCACCAAACTACAGCACCACTGCAAGGCCTCCCCTATCCCCCCCTTCCTACCTTTCCCAAGGAACCCCAGGGTCTCACGGCCCCCTGTATGGAAACTACTGCCATAAAATAAACTTATTTTTATAACTACATGTAATACACCTTAGATCTCAGTTCCTTTAAGGTTTTATATCCTTGTATACAGTAAACTACACATATTTGAAAATCCTACACCAGACACAAGTAATAATTCAGATGCGTTGTTGACGGGCGGCCGGGATCCTGGTGGTCAGCATACCGATGACGGGATCCTGACTGCCAGAATGCCGGGAGAGGGGCAAGCAAAATGAAGCCCCTTGCTGTGGGCTTCAAGCTGCGAGCTTGGTAGCTTGCTGCCCTTGCCACAGGTTCTATTCCCTCTCTATGGGTGTCATGGAAACCAACTAGTGGGAATAGTCCTTGGCCCCACTGACTACATTCAGTGGTTGGGATCCCGGTGGTGGTAAACTGACCGCCGGGATGGTGACTACATCCCATTTAGATGACTATGTGGGAGTTTTAGCATTATTATCCTATTTGTATATAAAAAGTGTTGAAAGGGGAGAGCGCTACTGCGCAGATTCCATACTGTTCCTTCAGGAAGGCTTCACTCCCTGTACCAAGATGGCCGCTGACCTAAATCCTGCACATAAATGCGGCGGCATCTTGTCAATGTCTTAGAGCATCACAGTGGGAGACAGTAGTTTTTCACTTAACTCCTCAGAGACCTGAGATTATCAGAGATCCACAACACTTCCAGTGATCCTGCCGAATAACACCCCTCTCATCTCAGCCTCCGCTCAGTGAGAACCAGTGTGTAACAGTGATTAAGTGGGGTTCATAGAAATATTTTATGCAATTCACAGTATGAGCTTACCATCTTCAGAGTGTTGGAGAATTATTATACATTTTTATTTTTTGGTCAGAGATTTTTTTTTAATTGTTTTATAATGTAACTGGACCCTGTATTGTTATTTTCCCCTCAGCTCACTATAAAATAGATATAAAGGAGAAAGATATCTTAAAGCAATTATAGAGTAAGACCATTTTCCTTACTGCGTAAGCTGCAAACTAGGTGTCCTGTTAGTTGCTTTTCATTTTACCTTTGTATGCCTTACTGCCATGTTTTACTTATAGCACAGTGTAATCTATGTAGTGGACCCAAAATGGCTGCCTCACATGGTACTCTCTTGTGTAGAATAAACAATGCATGGTTTTAAACTCTCCTAATATATTTGTCTCCCTAAGTATGTGTCATTTCTTCACCTTTTGAGATAATTTATTTATTAAGACAACTTCAAGCAAAATATATTTAAAAAATAAATGTCTATTTTTATTTTAAGCAAAATGTAGCCTATTTTTGTTCTACTACTACTACTTCTTCTTCTTCTTCTTCTTCTCCTTTGTCTTCCTCTTCTTCTTTAAAAACACCACACCGTCTTTAAGAAAAAAGTTTATTAGTCAGGGTCTTCACCTGGGGGCGGCAGCCTTTAAGTTCTTTAGCATGGCTGCCGCCTTCCCAGGGCTTCCAGCTTCTTCACCTGGTGGGCGGCGGCTGTTAAGCTCTTTTGCATAGCACTTGGAGAACCACAATTGCCAGCATGTCCGGACATAAAGGGACCCCTGGCACCTGTAAAGAAAATATTAAAATAAAAACACCACACCGTCTTTAATTTTTTTTTTATTAGTCAGGGTCTTCAGCTGGGGACGGCGGCATTTAAGCACTTTTGCATGGCCACTGCCTCTCCAGGGCTTCCGCCGTCTTCACCTGGGGGGCCGCCGCCTCCCCAGGGCTTCCGTCTTCTTTCTCCGGCGTCTTCACCTGGGAGGCAGCGGCCTTTAAGCTCTTTTGCATGGCTGCCGCCTTCCCGGGGCTTCCAGCGTCTTCACCTGGTGGATGGTGGCTTTTAAGCTTTTTTGCATAGCACTTGGAGAACCACTAGTGCCAGCATGTCCGGACATAAAGGGCCCACTGGCACCTGTAGTCCACCTGTAAAAAAAATATTAAAATAAAAACACCACTCCGTCTTTAAAAAAAAGTTTATTAGTCAGGGTCTTCACCTGGGGGCGGCGGCCTTTAAGCTTTTTTGCATGGCTGCCGCCTCTCCAGGGCTTCTGACGCCTTCACCTGGGGGGCCGCCGCCTCCCCAGGGCTTCCAGCGTCTTCACCGGGGAGACAGCAGCCTTTAAGCTCTTTTGCATGGCTTCCGCCTTCCCAGGGCTTCCAGCGTCTTCACCTGGTGGGCGGCAGCCGTTTAGCTCTTTTGCATAGCACTTGGAGAACCACAAGTGCCAGCATGTCCGGACATAAAGGGCCCGCTGGCACCTGTAGTCCACCTGTAAAGAAAATATTAAAATAAAAACACCACACCATCTTTAAAAAAAAGTTTATTATTCAGGGTCTTCACCTGGGGGCGGCGGCCTTTAAGCTCGTTTGCATGGCTAAAGCCCATCCAGGACTTCCAGCGTCTTCTTTCTTAAGGAGCTCTTCCGCCGTCGGACTGACGCCGATGCCTCGTGCTGACTTATATAAGTCAGCCGGAGGGGCCGGGGTGATGACGCAGCGAGCCATGATTGGCTCTTGGTTGCCATCTTGAATTTTAAAAATTACGCTGAGGTGCCATTTTTGAAATTGGTACTGCTCCGCTGCCAAACTCTGCAGAATGGCAGTGCCACTAATACTCTCACTGCCACCAATGCCCACACCTCCGCGCACCCATATAGTGATGGCAGCGGATCCAGTGACGGATCCTCTGGCCAATCACTGTGGCCTCACTGACAGGGGTGTGCTTTCATGGGTTGAAAGCACGTCCCTGTATGAAAGCAGCACCTCTAATGGTGACACTTTCCCATGCATTTCCAATGAACTTTTAATACCCATGGCTAGGCCCCCCCCACCCCCGCCCCCCCACTTTCACACCCTTCCCCATTCACACTGGAAGGCACCACGATCGGTGCCTCCCAAACACATTTAAACAGGGATAATGATTAGATTAATATAAAGGAGATACTTATGACACAGAATACAGTATGTGTCATAAGTATCTTTTTTATATTATTTTAATCATTAATGACAGGGGGGGCACTGCCTCCCCTGCCTTCCCTGACTGCACGTCCCTGGTTTGCCCAGACCACCCGCCCTCCAACTAACCTTGCCTAACCCAGTCTTCCCATCTGTCACCTCAAATCTGATATCTTGACCTATATTTACCCGTCAGGAGAAAAACGCACCTATACGTCAATGGTTAGAGAGTGAAAAAAGAGAGCAAAATGGTTAGAGAGTGAAAAAAGAGAGCAAGAAATGAGTGGGGCATGGAGAGCCCACCGGGGGAATGCAGAGGTAAAGGCCCATGCTTAGGGGTGTGGCCTGCTGCCACAGAGGCTTGGCTAACATGGTATAGGGCCCATGATAAATATATATAGTAAATACTGCTAGTACATGCATGATAATGTACCAGATTAATAACTGCAATGCACTGTAGATAATATGTATAATGTACAATTCAAGTGCACAGACGTGACCTGATCCATAGACGAGGAGGTGGGCCCCCAGACAGTAGGGCCCACCGGTGGTTTCCCCTGTACCCCTATGGGTTATGACTGTCCCCCTCCCCCCACACTCCCTGAGTGGGAATGAGGGGGGAGGGGGACAGTCATAACCACCATAGCATTCATTTCTGACGCTAACAGGAATTACAACTGTACAAATGTAGCTATTCTCGTTGTGGCTACATCTTAAGGCGATTGCGCCTTGCTAGTCGCGACCGCACCGCGTACATCTGGACATCTAAGACATGTGTGTGCCCCATTCACATGGATAGGGGCGGCAAATGCCGCAACTCGACATAGCTAGGCACAGGTGCGCATTGCTGCGTCGAGGGTGCACGTTTCCCTCAGATGTAGCCATGATCAGCATGGCTACATCTGTATATAGTATTGGATAAAAACAAAGGTAATGATTCAAGCACAATTTAATTCTCTTACATCTCTACATATTAATAAAAATGGATCAGCGTGCAACACTGGCACACTGGGATTTAGGCAGGCAGAGAGAGAGAGAGAGAGAGAGTAAAGCACTCTTCATATATCTCCAATGGCCCATTTGCAGCCGCTTGTGGATGTTAAGTAATGGCACTGTCCCAGTAGGTGTGAGATTTTGTTTTTATCCAATACTATGCTATCCCCAAGGTCGTAAGTCATATATTATAATAGTCATGCTAAACGTCTGCCGACGATTCAAAATAAGCTGCTCTTATCTTTGTCCAGTCACTAACCTTCTACCAGTGTGCTATGCCGTGCCAGGCCTCTGAAAGCATATGCAAGAGACAGCAACAGCATAGCCCTGACATAGGCAGTTTCCATTATGACATCACAGCATGACCTCACACAACCCACCAGACCGGCTAAGACTGGTTATTTCTGGTTTGAGGCCCTTGTCTTTTACATGACTGACCTAAGGGAAATGTGACTTAAAATTATTACATGAGAAAAAATTTATTACTGCCATTTGCCGGCAGTTTTGCTCACTTAGGTGGTCATTCCGAGTTGTTCGCTCGTTGCCGATTTTCGTTATTTTGCGATTTTCTGCTTACTGCGCATGCGCAGTGTAAATTTGCTATGCAGTTAGGTATTTTACTCACGGCATTACGAGGTTTTTTCTTCGTTCTGGTGATCGTAATGTGATTGACAGGAAGTGGGTGTTTCTGGGCGGAAACTGGCCGTTTTGTGGGTGTGTTGGAAAAAACGCTACCGTTTCTGGGAAAAACGCGGGAGTGGCTGGAGAAACGGGGGAGTGTCTGGGCGAATGCTGGGTGTGTTTGTGACGTCAAACCAGGAACGAAACTGACTGAAATGATCGCAATGGCTAAGTCCGGAGCTACTCAGAAACTGCTAAGAAAGGTCTATTCGCAATATTGCGAATCCGTCGGTCGCAATTTTGAGAAGCTAAGATTCACACCCAGTAGGCGGCGACTTAGCGTGTGCAAAGCTGCTAAAAGCAGCTTGCGAGCGAACAACTCGGAATGAGGGCCTTAGTGGCATCTAATCTTGTGATGTATATTTTATATTTTACAAATAGAGCCTGATTAAGGTTGGATCGCAATCGCAATAAGCGATCCAACGGTAAAAATTGCTAAGAGGATGCGGGATCCTGCGCAGGGCCCATCCTGCGCATGCGCCTGCATTTTCTACGGCGCCCCACAGAAAATGCGATTGCTTCTGTCTGTCTATGAGGCAGAGATGGTCACGGGGGGGGGGGGGGGGGGGGAGGAGGCAACGCTCCATTTCAAAGACGGAGATGGAGTATTGCGGGGACGAGACTTCAAAACAGGAGCGGGAACGGAGAAACAGGGGAGGTAGTCGGTGCAGCTGCATGACATCACACGCAGCCGATGCTGTCACAAAAATGGCTGTGGGTCTCATGCGGGCGCCTAACATGAGGGGGAATACTAGCCCTGTGCTGGGCGTCCCCCCGCATGTCAGAGAATCTGATCATAAATGTGCTAAATTTAGCACATCTAGGATCAGGTCTGAATCACCCCCATGGAACAAAAAAAAAGGCCCAAATTATGTGATTTTAGTTTTGTTTGTCAATTTTTGAAAACAAAAAAACAAAACCAGTCACGGCAGTTTGGCAAAAACCAAATACAAAGCCGGATGACGAATCAGGGCCAATTGCAAATCCAGCAAAAATGGTCCTGTGCACATCTCTAGTAATATTCTAATACCACATTGAGTTTGCTAGCATTGTATGCCTAGGGATGTGCTGATATGAGACATTCCCTTTAACTCCTGTTTTATTGAGTTTTATAAATTATTCCTGTAGTTTAGCTGGTCATTCAAAACTTGGGATCAGTGCTACCATATGGTCCCTACTGGTCTGCACATGTGCACTGATGTTGCTTGCTAACTGGTAGCTGCATTAGAAGTTGTTGCATTCCACAGGAGTAGCTAGCTGCTTATATCCAGTTTTGCGTTCCACATGGCACAGTTCGGGAGCACCAGTGCCACATTTTACATATGGTACCCTGAGGTTACCGGCAGAGAGGTGCATCTCTGCCTGACCGATTACGTGACTTAAGTGTTGAACAGTGTATTGTTGCTATAGGATGTGATACCACTAACAGGCAGGCCATGTGGTCCAAATTAAACTACTGTACATGTAGTTTGCTGTCTTTTTGTACATTATTCTGTTGGTATAAACATACTTGCCTACTCTCCCTCATTCTGCAGGAGACGCCCTGAAATAGAAGAAATCTCCCAAACTCCCTGAATAGTCCAGCAATCTCACTGATTGCACCTTAACCCCTGATGGGGGGTAAGGTAGAGAATAGAATAACAGTTGGTAAGAGTAATTCTAGAAAGGCACTTGTAAATAATGGTAAGTTACCATTAAAGCAAAAGGGCAAAGGAAATATTAACATAAAATGTCTGCTTGCGAAAGCAAGAAGCCTATCAGGTAAAATGGGGGAATTGGAATGGCATGTATCAAAAAATCAGTATGATATTATAGGTATTACGGAAACATGGTGGGACGACTCTCACGACTAGGTTACTAATTTGGAGGGATATTCACTTCTCAGGAGGGACAGGGCTACCAAAAGGGGAGGAGGGGTTTGTCTCTATGTAAAACCATCTCTAAAACCAAACTTAATATATGTTATTTACGAGGGGACTGGTGATAATGTGGAATCACTATGGGTTGAGATCACTAGTGGGGGCACTGAAATAAAGAAACTAGTCATTGGCACATGCTACAAGCAACCAGATATTAGCATACGTGACGAGGAACTGCTCTCACAGCAAATTGAAAAAGCTGCGGGAATGGGGGACATCCTAGTGTTAGGGGATTTTTAACTATCCGGGTATAAACTGGAGTAACGATTCATGTGTAAAAATTAGGAGCAGCAGGATTCTAAACACATTAAAAGGATCAATGCTTGTCTCAATTAGTCGAGGACCCAACCAGAGGTTATAATGTTCTGGACCAAGTTATTACCAATAATGTGGACATTATATCAAACATTACAGTTGGGGAGACCTTGGGAAACAGTGATCACTATATAATCACATTCAGCATCAGTTTCAAGAAACATAGCTATAAGGAATCAACAAAAACATTCAACTTTAGAAAAGCTAACTTCAATATGCTAAACGACATTGACTGGGAAGTTTTGTTTCATAGTAAAGACACATCGGAAATGTGGGATGCTTTAAAAGGGTAGCTTGATAGCAATATTCACAAATTCATACCCTCGGGCAGTAAATGCAAGAGTAATAGACTCAAATCAATGTGGCTTAATAAGGATGTCAAAGAAGCAATGGCTAAAAAGAGGTGTTCTTTTAAAGCATTTAAAACTAATGGAGGGGAGGAGTCATTCCAGTATTACAAAGAATGCAATAAAAGATGCAAAAAAGTAATAAGGGCAGCTACAATTGTAAACGAAAAACAAATCGCTAGAGAGAATAAAGCCAATTCCAAAGAGTTTTATAAATACATAAACATTAAAGGGTTAAAAAAATAGAACATAGGCCCATTAAAAGATGAACTGCGAGCCTTGGAAACGATGTCAAAATAAAAGCGGATATACTGAACAGCTTTTTTTCACCATGGAGGATCAGACGGTGTTAGTAGTGCATAACGACAGTGAAGGTAATGATTCTTGGCTAGATGCTTGTTTAAGTGAGGAAATAGTCCTGGAGAGACTAAGCAACATAAAGATTAATAAATCACCGGGACCAAATGGTTTTCATACGAGGGTTATTATGGAGCTTAAGGCACAGCTTGCAAGACACTTATACTTGATTTTCTATAGTTCCATTAAATCGGGTATGGTACCGATGGATTGGCGTATAGCTGAGGTAGTGCCATTATTTAAAAAGGGTTCTAAAAATCATCCTGGGTACTATAGACCAGTTAGTTTAACCTCTATAGTGGGTAAAATATTGGAAGGAATTTTGAGGGATAGCATAGAGGATTATCTGCGGAATACTAAGTTTATGAGCAGGAGTTACCATGGGTTTGTGAGCGACAGATCATGTCAAACTAACTTGATTAGCTTCTACGACGAAGTGAGCGAGAATCTTAACCAGGGAAAAGCAGTGGATGTGGTCTATTTAGATTTTGCAAAAGCCTTCAATACAGTGCCTCACAAGAGACTGATCATCAAATTAAGGGAACTTGGCCTAGGATACACTATTTGTACATGGATAGGTAATTGGCTGGATAACAGGGTACAACGAGTAGTGGTCAATGAGATGTTCTCCAGCTGGGCACTAGTAGTCAGCGGTATACCACAAGGGTCCATATTTGGTCCGCTACTGTTCAATATATGTATTAATGACCTAGGAATAGGCCTGGGAAGCATAGTATCAATCTTTGCAGATGATACTAAACTGTGTAAGGTAATTAATTCAGAAATAGATGTGGAGTCTCTACAGAATGACTTATTTAAACTTTAATTCTAGGTGTCTAAATGGGGAATGAGGTTCAATATTGAAAAATGCAAAGCTATGCATTTTGGGATTAAAAACAAACTTGCATCATATTCACTTAATGGGGAAAATATAGGGGTATCAGTAGTTGAAAAAGATTTGGGGGTCCTCATAGATAATACACTCAATAGCAGTACACAGTGTCAAAATGCAGTGAAGAAGACAAGTAAAGTCCTTGCTTGCATAAAACGGGGTATTGAGACCAGGGACAAGGATGTAATCATGCCGCTGTACAAATCATTGGTACGTCCGCACCTGGAATATTGTGTTCAGTTTTTGGCACCATATTATAAAAAAGATATTGGAGAACTCGAAAGAGTTCAAAGGCGTGCTACTAAACTGATTAAAGGGTTAGAGACACTGGAGTACGAGGAAAGGCTAACTATGTTAAATATGTATACTCTAGAAAAGAGGCGTCTAAGAGGAGATATTATTAATATCTTCAAATATGTAAAGGGTCATTACAAGGAGTTAGCAGGGGATTTGTTTATTAATAGAACTCTGTATAGGACACATGGACACTCACTGAGGTTAGAGGAGAGAAAATTCCAAACAAAACGTAGGAAGGGGTTCTTCAGGGCAATAAAGATTTGGAACTCCCTGCCGGAGAAGGTAATAACGGCGGACTCTGTAAATGCATTCAAAATCAGATTGGACAGCTTTCTAGCTGTAAACAGTATAACCTGGGCAGAGTCAAGGTCTGCAGAAGCATGACCGGAACACCAACTGTCAGTGCAGTGCTATATGCTGGAAGTCCAACTGCACTAAGTGAGTGTAATAATTCCACTCATACTGTATAGTTATTTTGGACAGGTTGGTATTGGGTGATCGGTGGTTGGGAGACTGGCGGTCACCATACCGACGCCGGGATTCCGTCTGTCAGATGGCCAGCAGGGGGGATTTCGGCCAGCACAACAAAGACCCTTGCGGGCTCGTTGCGCTTGCCACAGGTTCTATCCCACTCTATGGGAATAGTCCCTGTTGCTCAGCATGCCAACTGGCGGGCTAGTCAGTGTTCATGATGCCAGCGCTGGTATTGTAACCGCATCCTTTTTGGACTTGAGGAGCTTGCACACTGCAAGCATCTGGTTGTTCATTTATTGTTCCTCTCCCTGATGTTAGATCGAGACCATACATACCTCAGTCCTTTTCTAGGTCACTAAGCTATACAACAGTGAAAATGTGATATAAATTCATACAGTAGTTTTTGTGTGATGCCAGAACGTACAGACACAGTCTAAATTTCACTTTTTTTTTGTCTCCATGGTCCATAAACAGTCCCTAGAAGTATAATTCTCAATAAAAAAATGTCTATGTACAGACACAACCCTTACAGTTTTATTATATTTATATATTTTTATTGTAGGGTGTCCCTATTTATCTTTGGCTATGTAAGGCTTTGTGTGAACCCAATTTCCACTGTTGTTATGTTGTTTATTACTGTTCCAGTGTTTCAATGATAACCTCATTTAAGGACAAAACGATGAAAACTAGTGTGCCCTGAGCAGTCTCCAGGTGTGCCGCCATAGAAGCACATCCAGGCCCGTCAGTGTTTTGCCGTTACTGAGGCCCTGGAATGATCAATACTGGTGGGTTTAGTGGTTGCAGAGCCAGTACTTATTTAGGACCCGGGCAGTGTTGGGCTCTTCTAGCTTTCTCAGATGTGGCTCAGGCGTTACCTATGGAGAAGCGCCTGTAACATGACATCATAGGACATGCAACTGCACCATGCATCACCATTATATTTGAATGTGCCTTGGCAATACTTAAATCTTGTTCAGTGTGCCGCGAGATGTAAAGGGTTGAAAATCTCTTTGCTACAGTGTCGTCACCATGTTGTTATAAAAACAACAAAAGACGAGCATTGGTAAAGGGGCTGCTGGAGGGGCCTGGCAGAAGCCCCAGTTTGCTACCCCTCCCCAGTATGCCTGTGCTGTAGCCAGTGGCAGTGGCGCCGTCTTCATGGTGATTTCTTTGGGAAGATGGCACTGCACATAGAAAGCAAAGACTCTGGCACTGCTCCTGATTGGCTTCTGGTCCATGAACACGGACCGGTACCTGATTTAAGATACCCGTGCCATCGCCGGAGATTGGACTGGGGAGCAAGAGAGGTGTGCGCTGTGCTCTCCTGCCCTCGATGCAAGCAAGGTGGTTGGGCCGCAAAAGGACCCCTGCCCGCGTGCCACAAAAGGATGCGGTAGGAGCTGCGAGTTTGACACCCCTGCCCTAGAGTTTCAGAATTTCTGTCATGGCACCCCAAGACCATAGTTTCTTAGTGAGAAATTTAGAAAAAAATATAAAATGAAGTAAATAGTGTTTATAATATGTTAACCTTAGGTTCAGTTATGTGGTGAAGGACTGGTTTTGCCGATTAAATTCACTATAAGCAATTTGAATTGTTCATGGACCACCAAACTACAGCACCACTGCAAGGCCTCCCCAATCTCCCCCTTCCCACCTTTCCCAAGGAACCCCAGGGTCTCACGGCCCCCTGTATGGAAACTACTGCCATAAAATAAACTTATTTTTATTTTATAACTACATGTAATACACCTTAGATCTCAGTTCCTTTAAGGTTTTATATCCTTGTATACAGTAAACTACACATATTTGAAAATCCTACACCAGGCACAAGTAATAATTCAGATGCGTTGTTGACCGGCGGCCGGGATCCTGGTGGTCAGCATACCGATGACGGGATCCTGACTGCCAGAATGCCGGGAGAGGGGCAAGCAAAATGAAGCCCCTTGCTGTGGGCTTCACGCTGCGAGCTTGGTGGCTTGCTGCCCTTGCCACAGGTTCTATTCCCTCTCTATAGGTGTCATGGACAGGGGTGTATCTAGGGGTCCGAGCGCCCCTGGCAAAGTAAGGGGCGCCCCCCCCCCCACACACACACACCCCCTACACACATTTGAAATAAGGTGTGAGTATTGGAAATGGGGCATGGTCTTGTGTGGGAAGGGTGTGGTCACAATAGTACTTCCAATTCAAATTATGCCGTACAGTAGTATCCCTTATTCACATTACACTGCACAGTAGTGTCGTATTCACATTACACCATCCCTCCCCCTTAACCCACCTTTCCCACAGCCTGACCCTAACCCGCCCCCCCCCAGCCTCTTCAGTGGTGCCTAACCCTACCCCACCCTTCCTAATCTCCCTCCCTGCAGCCTAAGCCTCCCACCCTCGCAGTTTAAATCTAATCCTCTCACCCTCGCAGCCTAACCCTAACCCTCCCACCCTTGCAGCCTAACCTTTTGGCACCAACTCGATCCGGATTTTGGCATTCTGCATCGCTATCTATGTTGGGATGCCAGCATCAGCATTCCGAGCAGTTTCTGGATGCTGGTGTCAGCTTTCCGACCGCCAGGGTGCCGAACACTGGCATCTTGACTGCATCCCGAATGAAATGCTAATGAGATGCTGTGAGATGAGCCATTAACCAAACACCATTAGTTGGATGGTAGAAGTGCTTCCTGTTAGAAAAAACATCAGGGTGCCATCACGTCCAAGATAAATTGATCAATTATACAATTAACTGATATACATTTCTTTGAACCTGGCCTTGAAATAGGTAAGATATGTATTTTCTTTATTACACTCAACAAGTTAAAGTTTTCGCTTACTTACTACTTACTTACATCTAACATGCATGAAAAACGTGTAGTTTTCCAGGTACTACAGTCCCTTCTCCCAAACACTGACACTTTTTTTATTATCTTCAACAATAAATAGATCTATAGCACTGTGCTGTGTAACAATTGCTGTGTACCTGGTCAGAGTCTGTTACTGCCGCCGCGGCCATGGTGTCCGTCAGCACCGCACTGCACTAGTGCACAACAAGGGCTGCTGGGAGCTGTAGTTTATTTTGAGTCTGATTAAGTGCGGTGCTGCTGGACACTAGTCTGATCACTAGTGCAGTGCGGTGCTGACGGACACCAGGGCCGCGGCGACAGTAACAGACTCTGACCAGGTACAGTCTGACAGTACCACTTTTCTAATCTTTGGCCGCGGGTGGCACTGCCAGGCGGCGCCCCCTCCTTGCCTGGCGCCCCAGGCGAGTGCCATCCTGGCCAATGGGTAGATACACCACTGGTCATGGACACCAACTAGTGGGAATAGTCCTTGGCCCCACTGACTGCATTCGGTGGCCGGGATCCCGGTGGTGGTAAGCTGACCGCCGGGATGGTGACTACATCCCATTTAGATGACTATGTGGGAGTTTTAGCATTATTATCCTATTTGTATATAAAAAGTGTTGAAAGGGGAGAGCGCTACTGCGCAGATTCCATACTGTTCCTTCAGGAAGGCTTCACTCCCTGTACCAAGATGGCCGCTGACCTAAATCCTGCACATAAATGCGGCGGCATCTTGTCAATGTCTTAGAGCATCACAGTGGGAGACAGTAGTTTTTCACTTAACTCCTCAGAGACCTGAGATTATCAGAGATCCACAACATTTCCAGTGATCCTGCCGAATAACACCCCTCTCATCTCAGCCTCCGCTCAGTGAGAACCAGTGTGTAACAGTGATTAAGTGGGGTTCATAGAAATATTTTATGCAATTCACAGTATGAGCTTACCATCTTCAGAGTGTTGGAGAATTATTATACATTTTTATTTTTTGGTCAGAGAATTTTTTTTTATTATTTTACAATGTAACTGGACCCTGTATTGTTATTTTACCCTCAGCTCACTTTAAAATAGATATAAAGGAGAAAGATATCTAAAAGCAATTATAGAGTAAGACCATTTTCCTTACTGCGTAAGCTGCAAACTAGGTGTCCTGTTAGTTGCTTTTCATTTTACCTTTGTATGCCTTACTGCCATGTTTTACTTATAGCACAGTGTAATCTATGTAGTGGACCCAAAATGGCTGCCTCACATGGTACTCTCTTGTGTAGAATAAACAATGCATGGTTTTAAACTCTCCTAATATATTTGTCTCCCTAAGTATGTGTCATTCCTTCACCTTTTGAGATAATTTATTTATTAAGACAACTTCAAGCAAAATATATTTAAAAAATAAATGTCTATTTTTATTTTAAGCAAAATGTAGCCTATTTTTGTTCTACAACTACTACTTCTTCTTCTTCTTCTTCTTCTTCTTCTTCTTCTTCTCCTTCTTCTTCTTTGTCTTCCTCTTCTTCTTTAAAAACACCACACCGTCTTTAAGAAAAAAGTTTATTGGTCAGGGTCTTCACCTGGGGACGGCAGCCTTTAAGTTCTTTAGCATGGCTGCCGCCTTCCCAGGGCTTCCAGCTTCTTCACCTGGTGGGTGGCGGCTGTTAAGCTCTTTTGCATAGCACTTGGAGAACCACAATTGCCAGCATGTCCAGACATAAAGGGCCCCCTGGCACCTGTAAAGAAAATATTAAAATAAAAACACCACACCGTCTTTAATTTTTTTTTTATTAGTCAGGGTCTTCAGCTGGGGACGGCGGCATTTAAGCACTTTTGCATGGCCACTGCCTCTCCAGGGCTTCCACCGTCTTCACCTGGGGGGGCGCCGCCTCCCCAGGGCTTCCGTCGTCTTTCTCCGGCGTCTTCACCTGGGAGGCAGCGGCCTTTAAGCTCTTTTGCATGGCTGCCACCTTCCCGGCGCTTCCAGCGTCTTCACCTGGTGGATGGTGGCTTTTAAGCTTTTTTGCATAGCACTTGGAGAACCACAAGTGCCAGCATGTCTGGACATAAAGGGCCCACTGGCACCTGTAGTCCACCTGTAAAAAAAATATTAAAATAAAAACACCACTCCGTCTTTAAATTTTTTTTTATTAGTCAGGGTCTTCACCTGGGGGCGGCGGCCTTTAAGCTTTTTTGCATGGCTGCCGCCTCTCCAGGGCTTCCGACGCCTTCACCTGGGGGGCCGCCGCCTCCCCAGGGCTTCCAGCGTCTTCACCGGGGAGACAGCGGCCTTTAAGCTCTTTTGCATGGCTGCCGCCTTCCCGGGGCTTCCAGCGTCTTCACCTGGTGGATGGTGGCTTTTAAGCTTTTTTGCATAGCACTTGGAGAACCACAAGTGCCAGCATGTCCGGACATAAAGGGCCCGCTGGCACCTGTAGTCCACCTGTAAAGAAAATATTAAAATAAAAACACCACACCATCTTTAAAAAAAAGTTTATTATTCAAGGTCTTCACCTGGGGGCGGCGGCCTTTAAGCTCGTTTGCATGGCTACAGCCCATCCAGGACTTCCAGCGTCTTCTTTCTTAAGGAGCTCTTCCGCCGTCGTACTGACGCCGATGCCTCGTGCTGACTTATATAAGTCAGCCGGAGGGGCCGGGGTGATGACGCAGCGAGCCGTGATTGGCTCGTGGTTGCCATCTTGAATTAAAAAAATTACGCTGAGGTGCCATTTTTGAAATTGGTACTGCTCTGCTGCCAAACTCTGCAGAATGGCAGTGCCACTAATACTCTCACTGCCACCAATGCCCACACCTCCGCGCACCCATATAGTGATGGCAGCGGATCCAGTGACGGATCCTCTGGCCAATCACTGTGGCCTCACTGACAGGGGTGTGCTTTCATGGGTTGAAAGCACGTCCCTGTATGAAAGCAGCACCTCTAATGGTGCCGCTTTCCCATGCATTTCCAATGGACTTTTAATACCCATGGCTAGGCCCCGCCCACCCCCGCCCCCCCGCTCCCACACCCTTCCCCATTCACACTGGGAGGCACCACGATCGGTGCCTCCCAAACACATTTAAACAGGGATAATGATTAGATTAATATAAAGGAGATACTTATGACACAGAATACAGTATGTGTCATAAGTATCTTCTTTATATTATTTTAATCATTAATGACAGGGGAGGCACTGCCTCCCCTGCCTTCCCTGACTGCACGTCCCTGGTTTGCCCAGACCACCCGCCCTCCAACTAACCTTGCCTAACCCAGTCTTCCCATCTGTCACCTCAAATCTGATATCTTGACCTATTTACCAGGCAGGAGAAAAACGCACCTATACGTCAATGGTTAGAGAGTGAAAAAAGAGAGCAAGAAATGAGTGGGGCATGGAGAGCCCACCGGGGGAATGCAGAGGTAAAGGCCCATGCTTAGGGGTGTGGCCTGCTGCCACAGAGGCTTGGCTAACATGGTATAGGGCCCATGATAAATATATATAGTAAATACTGCTAGTACATGCATGATAATGTACCAGATTAATAACTGCAATGCACTGTAGATAATATGTATAATGTACAATTCAAGTGCACAGACGGGACCTGATCCATAGACGAGGAGGTGGGCTCCCAGACAGTAGGGCCCACCGGTGGTTTTCCCTGTACCCCTATGGGTTATGACTGTCCCCCTCCCCCCACACTCCCTGAGTGGGAATGAGGGGGGAGGGGGACAGTCATAACCACCGTAGCATTCATTTCTGACGCTAACAGGAATTACAACTGTACAAATGTAGTTATTCTCGTTGTGGCTACATCTTAAGGTGATTGCGCCTTGCTAGTCGCGACCGCACCGCGTACATCTGGACATCTAAGACATGTGTGTGCCCCATTCACATGGATGGGGGCGGCAAATGTCGCAACTCGACATAGCTAGGCACAGGTGCGCATTGCTGCGTCGAGGGTGCACGTTTCCCTCAGATCTAGCCATGATCAGCATGGCTACATCTGTATATAGTATTGGATAAAAACAAAGGTAATGATTAAAGCACAATTTAATTCTCTTACATCTCTACATATTAATAAAAATGGATCAGCGTGCAACACTGGCACACTGGGATTTAGGCAGGCAGAGAGAGAGAGTAAAGCACCCTTCATATATCTCCAATGGCCCATTTGCAGCCGCTTGTGGATGTTAAGTAATGGCACTGTCCCAGTATGTGTGAGATTTTGTTTTTATCCAATACTATGCTATCCCCAAGGTCGTAAGTCATATATTATAATAGTCATGCTAAACGTCTGCCGACGATTCAAAATAAGCTGCTCTTATCTTTGTCCAGTCACTAACCTTCTACCAGTGTGCTATGCCGTGCCAGGCCTCTGAAAGCATATGCAAGAGACAGCAACAGCATAGCCCTGACATAGGCAGTTTCCATTATGACATCACAGCATGACCTCACACAACCCACCAGACCGGCTAAGACTGGTTATTTCTGGTTTGAGGCCCTTGTCTTTTAAATGACTGACCTAAGGGAAATGTGACTTAAAATTATAACATGAGAAAAATTTTATTACTGCCATTTGCCGGCAGTTTTGCTCACTTAGGTGGTCATTCCGAGTTGTTCGCTCGTTGCCGATTTTCGTTATTTTGCGATTTTCCGCTTACTGCGCATGCGCAATGTAAATTTGCTATGCAGTTAGGTATTTTACTCACGGCATTACAAGGTTTTTTCTTCGTTCTGGTGATCGTAATGTGATTGACAGGAAGTGGGTGTTTCTGGGCGGAAACTGGCGTTTTGTGGGTGTGTTGGAAAAAACGCTACCGTTTCTGGGAAAAACGCGGGAGTGGCTGGAGAAACGGGGGAGTGTCTGGGCGAATGCTGGGTGTGTTTGTGACGTCAAACCAGGAACGAAACTGACTGAAATGATCGCAATGGCTAAGTCCGGAGCTACTCAGAAACTGCTAAGAAAGGTCTATTCGCAATATTGCGAATCCGTCGGTCGCAATTTTGAGAAGCTAAGATTCACACCCAGTAGGCGGCGACATAGCGTGTGCAAAGCTGCTAAAAGCAGCTTGCGAGCGAACAACTCGGAATGAGGGCCTTAGTGGCATCTAATCTTGTGATGTATATGTTATATTTTACAAATAGAGCCTGATTAAGGTTGGATCGCAATCGCAATAAGCGATCCAACGGTAAAAATTGCTAAGAGGATGCGGGATCCTGCGCAGGGCCCATCCTGCGCATGCGCCTGCATTTTCTACGGCGCCCCACAGAAAATGCGGTTGCTTCTGCCTGTCTATGAGGCAGAGATGGTCACGGGGGGGGGGGGGGGAGGAGGCAACGCTCCATTTCAAAGACGGAGATGGAGTATTGCGGGGACGAGACTTCAAAACAGGAGCAGCAACGGAGAAACAGAGGGGGTAGTCGGTGCAGCTGCATGACATCACACGCAGCCGATGCTATCACAAAAATGGCTGTGGGTCTCATGCGGGCGCCTAACATGTGGGGCATACTAGCCCTGTGCTGGGCGTCCCCCCGCATGTCAGAGAATCTGATCATAAATGTGCTAAATTTAGCACATCTAGGATCAGGTCTGAATCACCCCCATGGAACAAAAAAAAAGGCCCAAATTATGTGATTTTAGTTTTGTTTGTCAATTTTTGAAAACAAAAAAACAAAACCAGTCACGGCAGTTTGGCAAAAACCAAATACAAAGCCGGATGACGAATCAGGGCCAATTGCAAATCCAGCAAAAATGGTCCTGTGCACATCTCTAGTAATGTTCTAATACCACATTGAGTTTGCTAGCATTGTATGCCTAGGGATGTGCTGATATGAGACATTCCCTTTAACTCCTGTTTTATTGAGTTTAATAAATTATTCCTGTAGTTTAGCTGGTCATTCAAAACTTGGGATCAGTGCTACCATATGGTCCCTACTGGTCTGCACATGTGCACTGATGTTGCTTGCTAACTGGTAGCTGCATTAGAAGTTGTTGCATTCCACAGGAGTAGCTAGCTGCTTATATCCAGTTTTGCGTTCCACATGGCACAGTTCGGGAGCACCAGTGCCACATTTTACATATGGTACCCTGAGGTTACCGGCAGAGAGGTGCATCTCTGCCTGACCGATTATGTGACTTAAGTGTTGAACAGTGTATTGTTGCTATAGGAAGTGATACCACTACTAGGCAGGCCATGTGGTCCAAATTAAACTACTGTACATGTAGTTTGCTGTCTTTTTGTACATTATTCTGTTGGTATAAACATACTTGCCTACTCTCCCTCATTCTGCAGGAGACTCTCTGAAATAGAAGAAATCTCCCAAACTCCCTGAATAGTCCAGCAATCTCACTGATTGCACCTTAACCCCTGATGGGGGGTAAGGTAGAGAATAGAATAACAGTTGGTAAGAGTAATTCTAGAAAGGCACTTGTAAATAATGGTAAGTTACCATTAAAGCAAAAGGGCAAAGGAAATATTAACATAAAATGTCTGCTTGCGAAAGCAAGAAGCCTATCAGGTAAAATGGGGGAATTGGAATGGCATGTATCAAAAAATCAGTATGATATTATAGGTATTACGGAAACATGGTGGGACGACTCTCACGACTAGGTTACTAATTTGGAGGGATATTCACTTCTCAGGAGGGACAGGGCTACCAAAAGGGGAGGAGGGGTTTGTCTCTATGTAAAACCATCTCTAAAACCAAACTTAATATATGTTATTTACGAGGGGACTGGTGATAATGTGGAATCACTATGGGTTGAGATCACTAGTGGGGGCACTGAAATAAAGAAACTAGTCATTGGCACATGCTACAAGCAACCAGATATTAGCATACGTGACGAGGAACTGCTGTCACAGCAAATTGAAAAAGCTGCGGGAATGGGGGACATCCTAGTGTTAGGGGATTTTTAACTATCCGGGTATAAACTGGAGTAACGATTCATGTGTAAAAATTAGGAGCAGCAGGATTCTAAACACATTAAAGGATCAATACTTGTCTCAATTAGTCGAGGACCCAACCAGAGGTTATAATGTTCTGGACCAAGTTATTACCAATAATGTGGACATTATATCAAACATTACAGTTGGGGAGACCTTGGTAAACAGTGATCACTGTATGATCACATTCAGCATCAGTTTCAAGAAACATAGCTATAAGGAATTAACAAAAACATTCAACTTTAGAAAAGCTAACTTCAATATGCTAAACGACATTGACTGGGAAGTTTTGTTTCATAGTAAAGACACATCGAAAATGTGGGATGCTTTAAAAGGGTTGCTTGATAGCAATATTCACAAATTCATACCCTTGGGCAGTAAATGCAAGAGTAATAGACTCAAATCAATGTGGCTTAATAAGGATGTCAAAGAAGCAATGGCTAAAAAGAGGTGTTCTTTTAAAGCATTTAAAACTAATGGAGGGGAGGAGTCATTCCAGTATTACAAAGAATGCAATAAAAGATGCAAAAAAGTAATAAGGGCAGCTACAATTGTAAACGAAAAACAAATTGCTATAGAGAATAAAGCCAATTCCAAAGAGTTTTATAAATACATAAACATTAAAGGGTTAAAAAAAATAGAACAAAGGCCCATTAAAAGATGAACTGCGAGCCTTGGAAACGATGTCAAAATAAAAGCGGATATACTGAACAGCTTTTTTTCACCAGGGAGGATCAGACGGTGTTAGTAGTGCATAACGACAGTGAAGGTAATGATTCTTGGCTAGATGCTTGTTTAAGAGAGGAAATAGTCCTGGAGAGACTAAGCAACATAAAGATTAATAAATCACCGGGACCAAATGGTTTTCATACGAGGGTTATTATGGAGCTTAAGGCACAGCTTGCAAGACCCTTATACTTGATTTTCTATAGTTCCATTAAATCGGGTATGGTACCGATGGATTGGCGTATAGCTGAGGTAGTGCCATTATTTAAAAAGGGTTCTAAAAATCATCCTGGGTACTATAGACCAGTTAGTTTAACCTCTATAGTGGGTAAAATATTGGAAGGAATTTTGAGGGATAGCATAGAGGATTATCTGTGGAATACTAAGTTTATGAGCAGGAGTTACCATGGGTTTGTGAGCGACAGATCATGTCAAACTAACTTGATTAACTTCTACGACGAAGTGAGCGATAATCTTAACCAGGGAAAAGCAGTGGATGTGGTCTATTTAGATTTTGCAAAAGCCTTCAATACAGTGCCTCACAAGAGACTGATCATCAAATTAAGGGAACTTGGCCTAGGATACACTATTTGTACATGGATAGGTAATTGGCTGGATAACAGGGTACAACGAGTAGTGGTCAATGAGATGTTCTCCAGCTGGGCACTAGTAGTCAGCGGTATACCACAAGGGTCCATATTTGGTCCGCTACTGTTCAATATATGTATTAATGACCTAGGAATAGGCCTGGGAAGCATAGTATCAATCTTTGCAGATGATACTAAACTGTGTAAGGTAATTAATTCAGAAATAGATGTGGAGTCTCTACAGAATGACTTATTTAAGCTTGAATTCTGGGTGTCTAAATGGGGAATGAGGTTCAATATTGAAAAATGCAAAGCTATGCATTTTGGGATTAAAAACAAACTTGCATCCTATTCACTTAATGGGGAAAATATAGGGGTATCAGTAGTGGAAAAAGATTTGGGGTTCCTCATAGATAATACACTCAATAGCAGTACACAGTGTCAAAATGCAGTGAAGAAGACAAGTAAAGTCCTTGCTTGCATAAAACGGGGTATTGAGACCAGGGACGAGGATGTAATCATGCCGCTGTACAAATCATTGGTACGTCCGCAAATGGAATATTGTGTTCAGTTTTTGGCACCATATTATAAAAAAGATATTGGAGAACTCGAAAGAGTTCAAAGGCGTGCTACTAAACTGATTAAAGGGTTAGAGACACTGGAGTACGAGGAAAGGCTAACTATGTTAAATATGTATACTCTAGAAAAGAGGCGTCTAAGAGGAGATATTATTAATATCTTCAAATATGTAAAGGGTCATTACAAGGAGTTAGCAGGGGATTTGTTTGTTAATAGAACTCTGTATAGGACACATGGACACTCACTGAGGTTAGAGGAGAGAAAATTCCATACAAAACGTAGGAAGGGGTTCTTCAGGGCAATAAAGATTTGGAACTCCCTGCCGGAGAAGGTAATAATGGCGGACTCTGTAAATGCATTCAAAATCAGATTGGACAGCTTTCTAGCTGAAAACAGTATAACCTGGGCAGAGTCAAGGTCTGCAGAAGCATGACCGGAACACCAACTGTCAGTGCAGTGCTATATGCTGGAAGTCCAACTGCACTAAGTGAGTGTAATAATTCCACTCATACTGTATAGTCATTTTGGACAGGTTGGTATTGGGTGATCGGTGGTTGGGAGACTGGCGGTCACCATACCGACGCCGGGATTCCGTCTGTCAGATGGCCAGCAGGGGGGATTTCGGCCAGCACAACAAAGACCCTTGCGGGCTCGTTGCGCTTGCCACAGGTTCTATCCCACTCTATGGGAATAGTCCCTGTTGCTCGGCATGCCAACTGGCGGGCTAGTCAGTGTTCATGATGCCAGCGCTGGTATTGTAACCGCATCCTTTTTGGACTTGAGGAGCCTGCACACTGCAAGCATCTGGTTGTTCATTTATTGTTCCTCTCCCTGATGTTAGATCGAGACCATACATACCTCAGTCCTTTTCTAGGTCACTAAGCTATACAACAGTGAAAATGTGATATAAATTCATACAGTAGTTTTTGTGTGATGCCAGAACGTACAGACACAGTCTAAATTTCACTTTTTTTTTGTCTCCATGGTCCATAAACAGTCCCTAGAAGTATAATTCTCAATAAAAAAAATGTCTATGTACAGACACAACCCTTACAGTTTTATTATATGTATAGATTTTTATTGTAGGGTGTCCCTATTTATCTTTGGCTATGTAAGGCTTTGTGTGAACCCAATTTCCACTGTTGTTATGTTGTTTATTACTGTTCCAGTGTTTCAATGATAACCTCATTTAAGGACAAAACGATGAAAACTAGTGTGCCCTGAGCAGTCTCCAGGTGTGCCGCCATAGAAGCACATCCAGGCCCGTCAGTGTTTTGCCGTTACTGAGGCCCTGGAACGATCAATACTGGTGGGTTTAGTGGTTGCAGAGCCAGTTCTTATTTAGGACCCGGGCAGTGTTGGGCTCTTCTGGCTTTCTCAGATGTGGCTCAGGCGTTACCTATGGAGAAGCTGTAACATGACATCATAGGACATGCAACTGCACCATGCATCACCATTATATTTGAATGTGCCTTGGCAATACTTAAATCTTGTTCAGTGTGCCGCGAGATGTAAAGGGTTGAAAATCTCTTTGCTACAGTGTCGTCACCATGTTGTAATAAAAACAACAAAAGATGAGCATTGGTAAAGGGGCTGCTGGAGGGGCCTGGCAGAAGCCCCAGTTTGCTACCCCTCCCCAGTATGCCTGTGCTGTAGCCAGTGGCAGTGGCGTCGTCTTCATGGTGATTTCTTTGGGAAGATGGCACTGCACATAGAAAGCAAAGACTCTGGCACTGCTCCTGATTGGCTTCTGATCCGTGAACACGGACCGGCACCTGATTTAAGATACCCGTGCCATCGCCGGAGATTGGACTGGGGAGCAAGAGAGGTGTGCGCTGTGCTCTCCTGCCCTCGATGCAAGCAAGGTGGTTGGGCCGCAAAAGGACCCGTGCCCGCGGGCCACAAAAGGATGCGGTAGGAGCTGCGAGTTTGACACCCCTGCCCTAGAGTTTCAGAATTTCTGTCATGGCACCCCAAGACCATAGTTTCTTAGTGAGAAATTTAGAAAAAAATATAAAATGAAGTAAATAGTGTTTATAATATGTTAACCTTAGGTTCAGTTATGTGGTGAAGGACTGGTTTTGCCGATTAAATTCACTATAAGCAATTTGAATTGTTCATGGACCACCAAACTACAGCACCACTGCAAGGCCTCCCCTATCCCCCCCTTCCCACCTTTCCCAAGGAACCCCAGGGTCTCACGGCCCCCTGTATGGAAACTACTGCCATAAAATAAACTTATTTTTATAACTACATGTAATACACCTTAGATCTCAGTTCCTTTAAGGTTTTATATCCTTGTATACAGTAAACTACACATATTTGAAAATCCTACACCAGACACAAGTAATAATTCAGATGCGTTGTTGACCGGCGGCCGGGATCCTGGTGGTCAGCATACCGATGACGGGATCCTGACTGCCAGAATGCCGGGAGAGGGGCAAACAAAATGAAGCCCCTTGCTGTGGGCTTCACGCTGCGAGCTTGGTGGCTTGCTGCCCTTGCCACAGGTTCTATTCCCTCTCTATGGGTGTCATGGACACCAACTAGTGGGAATAGTCCTTGGCCCCACTGACTGCATTCGGTGGCCGGGATCCCGGTGGTGGTAAGCTGACCGCCGGGATGGTGACTACATCCCATTTAGATGACTATGTGGGAGTTTTAGCATTATTATCCTATTTGTATATAAAAAGTGTTGAAAGGGGAGAGCGCTACTGCGCAGATTCCATACTGTTCCTTCAGGAAGGCTTCACTCCCTGTACCAAGATGGCTGCTGACCTAAATCCTGCACATAAATGCGGCGGCATCTTGTCAATGTCTTAGAGCATCACAGTGGGAGACAGTAGTTTTTCACTTAACTCCTCAGAGACCTGAGATTATCAGAGATCCACAACACTTCCAGTGATCCTGCCGAATAACACCCCTCTCATCTCAGCCTCCGCTCAGTGAGAACCAGTGTGTAACAGTGATTAAGTGGGGTTCATAGAAATATTTTATGCAATTCACAGTATGAGCTTACCATCTTCAGAGTGTTGGAGAATTATTATACATTTTTAGTTTTTGGTCAGAATTTTTTTTTTAATTATTTTATAATGTAACTGGACCTTGTATTGTTATTTTCCCCTCAGCTCACTTTAAAATAGATATAAAGGAGAAAGATATCTAAAAGCAATTATAGAGTAAGACCATTTTCCTTACTGCGTAAGCTGCAAACTACAGATGTAGCCACCTTTATCTTGACTGTTTCTCCGCCGAGACGGGCGTTTAGTCACGCTAAGGTGATAGCTGAGTTTAATCACAGGTAGGCGCGTTGAAGCGATCTAGATACTCATCATGCATTACACATCTCCACCACTGTGTGGCTAATGCTCCACTAATCCAGTACTTTCGATCGTACAGTATAGCGGCAGATTGATCTACAGCTCTGGCAATACTGTAGGCGTAACGGGAGGCGGTGGAAAAAGTATGGAGTACTGTATGTATATGGAGACGCAACTACAGTAATTGTGTAAAAGGAAGAATGTACAGGACAATGTATAAACACCGTGCTTTTAAAATACATGAGCGTCTGGGAATGGAGGGCTACAGTAGCTAGCAGGAGGCGGTGGAAAATACCGTGCTTTACAAATGCGAGCGTCCGAGTCCTCTAAGGCATAAACCAACACCAATGGGGTGGGGGCCGGGCGCTGTTTGCAGTACTTTCACACATGAAATTGGGAGTCTCTCATGAGGCGTCGTGGGCTAGGGGTGAAGGCTCCCACCTCCCACGCTGGGGGTCCTGGGTTCGAGACGTGATGTGCCTTCTTTTTTTTTTTTATTGTAATAATACACTGTATTATTTTATCTACATTGTAAGACAGTCAATGGAAAGGTGCACACAAGTTACATATAAATCAGAGTACATCTGCAGGAGCGATTCTTTACGCTAAATGCAACTAAACAGCGGGAATGAAATGAGGGTATTCTGACGCTACTAACTGAGCAAAACAGTACTGTAGATCTTCAGCGTTTGTGTATTGCACATGACCTGAATTCCCTCCCTGTGCAGGCTCCCAGGGGGGAAGGGCGATGGGGGTAGGGGGAGACGATGGTAAATACTGTACTGTGCCTTTGAAATGCAATTACATGAGCGTCCGAGTCCACTACGGCATACTGTAAACCAACACCAATGGGAAGGAAATGCCAACCATTTTTTTTATGTGTTCCTGTGACATTCATTTAAAAAAAAAATTTTTCTCTCTAATACATCCAATGGAAGGATGCACACAGGTTTCACATAAATCAAAGTACATCTGCAGGAGCGATTCTTTACGCTAAATGCAACTGCACAACGGCAATGAGTAGAAATGAGTGTATTCTGACGCTACTAAGTGAGCAAAACAGTACTATACAGTAGATATTCGGCGTTTGTGTATTGCACATGACCTGAATTCCCTCCCTGTCTACTGCATGATCTGTGCAGGCTCCCAGGGGGGAAGGGCAATAGGCTAGCAGGAGGCGGTGGAAAATACCGTGCTTTACAAATGCGAGCGTCCGAGTCCTCTAAGGCATAAACCAACACCAATGGGGTGGGGGCCGGGCGCTGTTTGCAGTACTTTCACACATGAAATTGGGAGTCTCTCATGAGGCGTCGTGGGCTAGGGGTGAAGGCTCCCACCTCCCACGCTGGGGGTCCTGGGTTCGAGACGTGATGTGCCTTCTTTTTTTTTTTTATTGTAATAATACACTGTATTATTTTATCTACATTGTAAGACAGTCAATGGAAAGGTGCACACAAGTTACATATAAATCAGAGTACATCTGCAGGAGCGATTCTTTACGCTAAATGCAACTAAACAGCGGGAATGAGTAGAAATGAGTGTATTCTGACGCCACTGTGAGCAAAACAGTACTATACAGTAGATATTCGGCGTTTGTGTATTGCACATGACCTGAATTCCCTCCCTGTCTACTGCATGATCTGTGCAGGCTCCCAGGGGGGAAGGGCAATAGGCTAGCAGGAGGCTACTGGGGACTCAGACTCATACAGTACTTGCATTTCAAAAGCACAGTATTTTCCACCGCCTCCCGCTTGCCCATCGCCCTTCCCCCCTGGGATCCTGCACAGGTCATGCAGTAGACAGGGAGGGAGTTATTCACGTAAACTAGGGCAAAGCTGCAGGAGCAGTTGTACTGTTTAGGGTCTATGCACCATATGGTATACATACAATTCTATAGCAGGGCAGACTCAATTGAAATGGCTACCGCCTGTGTCTCTTCGCCCAATGGAGGCCCTCGGCTATGGAGCAAGTAACAGCACAGATTTGGTAGGTCACGGGGCAATGCTGAAGGAGCGTCAGAATCCCCTAGCTAAAATACACAGGGGTGATAGGGATAAGTGAGGTCTTTGCGCATAACGATACACCGCAAAGTTCCCCATGGTTTTGATTATGCCTTTTCTTTGAACACGGTATTTTCCACTGCCTCACCCTACCCCCATCCCACTTTCCCCTTCCCCCCCTGGGAGCCTGCAAAGTGCATGCAGTAGACAGGGAGGGAGTTCCGATCAGGTTACAAGACATGTGCAACAGTATACTACTGTATGTAGGAAAATCCACCGCCCACTCTGATTTATGTGAAACCTGTGTGCACCCTTCCATTGAATGTATAACAAAGAAAAATAATAATAATAAAGTGAATGTTACAGGAACACATTAAAAAAAGGTTGGCACTTCCTTCCCATTGGTGTTGGTTTATGCCTTAGGGGACTCGGACGTTAATACTTGTATTTCAAAAGCACAGTGTTTTCCACCGCCTCTCCCTACCCCCATCGCCCTTCCCCCCTGGGAGCCTGCACAGGTCATGCAGTGGACAGGGAGGGAGTTCAGATCAGGTACAATACACAAATGCTGACGATCTACAGTACTGTGTTGCTCAGTTAATTGCGTTGGAATACACTAATTTATACTCATTACCGCTGTGTATTTGTATATAGCGGAATGAATCGCTGCTGCAGATTAACTTTGATTTATGTGAAACCTGTGTGCACCCTTTCATTGAATGTACAACAAAGAAAAAAAATAATAAAGTGAATGTCACGGGAACATAGAAAAAAAAAGGTTGGCACTTTGTGACTCTCAGCATGGGAGGTGGGAGCCTTCATCACTAGGTTAGTATGGAAGGGGAGACAATTAGCTACCGGAGGGTACCAACCCCAAGTTTCTGTGACCCTCACAAGGCTCATGGCAAGCGTCGGAACCTATGGTGGGTCTGAATTAACGGTCCAATTATAGTCTATGGGAAAATGGGTCCAATTTGCGTACTGATATCTCTGGTTCTGGGTGTCCCAGAGACTCAGGACTGGTACCATACAAAAGAGGAGACTCTTAGCATTCGGGGCAGACCAACCACTAGTTTATGTGACACTGGAAAAGGAAACGGGAAGCAACCGTGTTTCGGGTCCCCTCCAGTTGTCCGCCTAGCTTGCACAGGATACAGGGTTTCTGGCTAGATAGGAAATACTGTACAGAAATGCTAAGCATGGTAATTTGACATCCAGGAACATAGGGAGGAGTTTTTATCTCACTCCATTATACTTAGAAAAATTACACTTGCCACTGTACGTTACAAGCTGTTTGTGCTAATTAGTACACTAGTAGAACATACTGTACAGAGATACTAAGGACAGTGATTTGGCATCCACGAACTTAGGGAGGAGCTTTTATCTCTCTCCATTGTAATCTTTCTAAGTATAATGGAGAGAGATAAAAGCTCCTCCCTAAATTCCTGGGTGCCAAATAACCGTCTTTAGTATCTCTGTATAGTATTTTCAATTAGGGTACTAATTAGCACGGCAGCTTGTAAAGTACAGCGGAAAGTTTTATCTTTCTATGTAAAATGGAGAGAGATAAAAGCTCCACTGGAAGTTCCCAGATGACAAATCACCATTCTTAGTATCTCTGTACAGTATGTTCTACTAGTATACTAATTAGCATGAACAGCTTTTAACTGGATGCCAAATCACCATACTTCGTATCTCTGTACAGTATGTTCTATTAGGGTACTAATTAGCACGAACAGCTTGTAACGTACAGCGGCAAGTTTAATCTTTCTATGTATAATGGAGAGAGATAAAAGCTCCTCAATAAGTTCCTGGATACAAAATCACCATACTTAGTATCTCTGTACAGTATGTTCTATTAGGGTACCAATTAGCTGTTTGTGCTAATTAGTTCCCTAATAGAAAATACTATGCAGAGATACTAAGGATGGTGATTTGGCAACCAGGAACTTAGGGAGGAGCTTTTATCTCTCTATATTATACATAGTAAGATTAAAATTGCCACTGTACGTTACAAGCTGTTCGTGCTAATTAGTACACTAGTAGAACATACTGTACAGAGATACTAAGTACAGTGATTTGGCATCCACGAACTTAGGGAGGAGCTTTAATCTCTCCATTGTAATCTATCTAAGTATAATGGAGAGAGATAAAAGCTCCTCCCTAAATTCCTGGATGCCAAATTGCTGTCCAGAGTATCGCTGTACTCTATGTTCTACTAGTGTACTAAATAGCACGAACAGCTTGTAACGTACAGTAACAAGATTAATCTTTCTATGTATAATGGAGAGAAATAAAAGCTCCTCAGTAAGTTCCTGGATGCCACATCACTATACTTAGTATCTCTGTACAGTATTTTCTATTAGGGTACTAATTAGCTGTTCGTGCTAATTAGTACCCTAATAGAAAATACTATACAGAGATACTAAGGACGTTGATTTGGCAACCAGGAACCTAGGGAGGAGCTTTTATCTCTCTATATTATACAGAGAAAGATTAAACTTGCCACTGTACGTTACAAGCTGTTCGTGCTAATTAGTACACTAGCAGAACATACTGTACAGAGATACTAAGTACAGTGATTTGGCATCCACGAACTTAGGGAGGAGCTTTATTCTCTCTCCATTGTAATCTTTCTAAGCATAATGGAGAGAGATAAAAGCTCCTCCCTAAGGATCCTGGATGCCAAATCACTGTATGTAGTATCTCTGTACAGTATGTTCTACTAGTGTACTAATTAGCACGAACAGCTTGTAACGTACAGTGTCAAGATTAATATTTCTATGTATAATGGAGAGAGATAAAAGCTCCTCAATTAGTTCCTGGATACAAAATCACCATACTTAGTATCTCTGTACAGTATGTTCTATTAGGGTACCAATTAGCTGTTTGTGCTAATTAGTACCCTAATAGAAAATACTATGCATAGATACTAAGGATGGTGATTTGGCAACCAGGAACTTAGGGAGGAGCTTTTATCTCTCTATATTATACATAGAAAGATTAAAATTGCCACTGTACGTTACAAGCTGTTCGTGCTAATTAGTACACTAGTAGAACATACTGTACAGAGATACTAAGTACAGTGATTTGGCATCCACGAACTTAGGGAGGAGCTTTAATCTCTCCATTGTAATCTATCTAAGTATAATGGAGAGAGATAAAAGCTCCTCCCTAAATTCCTGGATGCCAAATTGCTGTCCAGAGTATCGCTGTACTCTATGTTCTACTAGTGTACTAAATAGCACGAACAGCTTGTAACCTACAGTGGCAAGATTAATCTTTTTATGTATAATGGAGAGAGATAATAGCTCCTCAGTAAGTTCCTGGATGCCACATCACTATACTTAGTATCTCTGTACAGTATTTTCTATTAGGGTACTAATTAGCTGTTCGTGCTAATTAGTACCCTAATAGAAAATACTATACAGAGATACTAAGGACGGTGATTTGGCAACCAGGAACCTAGGGAGGAGCTTTTATCTCTCTATATTATACAGAGAAAGATTAAACTTGCCACTGTACGTTACAAGCTGTTCGTGCTAATTAGTACACTAGTAGAACATACTGTACAGAGATACTAAGTACAGTGATTTGGCATCCACGAACTTAGGATGGAGCTTTATTCTCTCTCCATTGTAATCTTTGTAAGCATAATGGAGAGAGATAAAGCTCCTCCCTAAGGTTCCTGGATGCCAAATCACTGTATGTAGTATCTCTGTACAGTATGTTCTACTAGTGTACTAATTAGCACGAACAGCTTGTAACGTACAGTGGCAAGATTAATCTTTCTATCTATAATGGAGAGAGATAAAAGCTCCTCAGTAAGTTCCTGGATGCCACATCACTGTACTTAGTATCTCTGTACAGTATTTTCTATTAGGGTACTAATTAGCTGTTCGTGCTAATTAGTACCCTAATAGAAAATACTATACAGAGAGACTAAGGATGGTGATTTGGCAACCAGGAACTGAGGGAGGAGCTTTTATCTCTCTACATTATACATAGAAAGATCAAAACTGCCACTGTACGTTACAAGCTGCTCGTGCTAATTAGTACACTAGTAGAACATACTGTATAGATATACTACAGACAGTGATTTGGCATCCAGGAACCTTAGGGAGGAGCTTTTATCTCTCTCTGCTGTAATCTTTCTAAGTATATTGGAGAGAGATAAAAGCTCCTCCCTAAGTTCCTGGATGCCAAATCACTGTCTGTAGTATCTCTGTACAGTATGTTCTATTAGGGTACTAATTAGCACGAACAGCTTGTAACATACAGCAGCAAGTTTAATCTTTCTATGTATAATGGAGAGAGATAAAAGCTCATCAGTAAGTTCCTGGATACCAAATCACCGTCCTTAGTATCTCTGTACAGTATGTTCTATTAGGGTACTAATTAGCACGAACAGCTAATTAGTACCCTAACAGAAAATACTGTACAGAGATACTAAGTACAGTGATGTGGCATCCAGGAACTTACTGGGGAGCTTTTATCTCTCTCCATTATACATAGAAATATTAAACTTGCCACTGTATGTTACAAGCTGTTCGTGCTAATTAGTACACTAGTAGAACATAGAGAACAGCGATACTCTGGATGGCAATTTAACATCCAGGAATTTAGGGAGGAGCTTTTATCTCTCTCCATTATGCTTAGAAAGATTACAATGGAGAGAGATTAAAGCTCCTCCCTAAGTTTGTGGATGCCAAATCACTGTACTTAGTATCTCTGTACAGTTTGTTCTACTATTGTACTAATTAGCACGAACAGCTTGTAACGTACAGTGGCAAGTGTAATTTTTCTAAGTATAATGGAGAGAGATAAACTCCTCCCTATGTTCCTGGATGTCAAATTACCATGCTTAGCATTTCTGTACAGTATTTCCTAGCTAGCCAGAAACCCTGCATCCTGTGCAAGCTAGGCGGACAACTGGAGGGGACCCGATATACGGTTGCTTACTGTTTCCCTTTCCAGTGTCACATAAACTAGTCGTTGGTCTGCCCTGAAAGCCAAGAGTCTCCTCTTTTAAATGGTACCAGTCCTGAGTCTCTGGGACACCCAGACCCAGAGATATCAGTACGCAAAGTGGACTCATTTTCCCATGGACTATAATGGGCCCGTTAATTCAGACCCACCATGGGTTCCGACGCTTGCCATGAGCCTTGTGGGGGTCACAGAAACTTGGATTTGGTACCCTCTGGTAGCTAATTGTATCCTCTTCCATACCAACCTAGCGATGAAGGCTCTTACATCCCACACTGAGAGTCCCAGCTTTGAGTCCCAAAGTGCCAACCTTTTTTTTTTTATATGTTCCCGTGACATTCACTTTATTATTGTTTTTCTTTGTTATACATTCAATGAAAGGGTGCACACAGGTTTCACATAAATCAAAGTAAATCTGCAGCAGCGATTCATTCCGCTATATACAAATACACAGCGGTAATGAGTATAAACTAGTGTATTCCGACGCAACTAACTGAGCAACACAGTACTGTAGATTGTCGGCATTTGTGTATTGTACCTGACCTGAACTCCCTCCCTGTCCACTGCATGACCTGTGCAGGCTCCCAGGGGGGAAGGGCGATGGGGGTAGGGAGAGGCAGTGGAAAATACGTGCTTTTCAAATACAAGTATTTGCGTCCGAGTCCCCTAAGGCATAAACCAACACCAATGGGAAGGAAGTGCCAACCTTTTTTTAATGTGTTCCTGTAACATTCACTTTATTATTATTATTATTTTTCTTTGTTATACATTCAATGGAAGGGTGCACACAGGTTTCACATAAATCAGAGTGGGCGGGGGATTTTCCTACATACAGTAGTATACTGTTGCACGTCTTGTAACCTGATCGGAACTCCCTCCCTGTCTACTGCATGTACATTGCAGGCTCCCAGGGGAAAAGGGGAAAGTGGGATGGGTGTAGGGCGAGGCAGTCGAAAATACTGTGTTCAAAGAAAAGGCATAATTAAAACCATGGGGAACTTTGCAGTGTATCGTTATGTGCATATACCTCGCTTAGTCCTATCGCCCCTGTGTATTTTAGCTAGGGGATTGTGACGCTCCTTCAGCATTGCCCCATAGCCTGCACAATCTGGACTGTTACTTGCTCCGTAGCCTAGGGCCTCCGTGGAGCAAGGAGTCATAGGTGGTAGCCATTTCAATTGAGTCTGCCCTGCTACAGAATTGTATGTGTACTGTACGGTGCATAGAACCTTAACAGAACCGCTCCTGCAGCTTTGCCCTGGTTTATGTGAATAAAAAAATAATAAAGTGTCTGGAAAAAACTAACATGCATTCGTACTTTAGAAATCTAACTCGGGACTCTGAGTATAGGAAGCGGAACACTTCACCACTTCGCCGCAGACAGATGAATAAATCCATTGGTTTTGATTATGCTGTAATGGCTATGGGATTAGGACGCTAACATACTGTACAAAATTCCTAATCTCAAGAGGCAATAGTGAACTTCTAACACGTCCATTTGCGATAGTGTAAACTACTGGTTTTATGTTGTTTTGTCTGCGGGACTTGGACGCTCACATATTCATAAAGTACTGTAGATGGATCATATACTGTATGCTGTACTATTTGCGTCTGTACCGTATATACTGTATTAAATAATGCAGCATAATGAGTATTTACTGTATTAAATAATGCAGCGTAATGAGTATTTACTGTATGCAGCGTAATGAGACGCTTAGTAAAGTAGTCCTTATTATATATTTCAGTATTGTATTTTACGGGAGACCACACGCATGCGCAGTGGTGATTGTAAAAGGCGACATCTGGTGGATGATCGCAGGTATTACACGTAAAGGTAACGCCAAACGCTCTGTCTGCCTCCGTGCGATTAGGTACGCCTCTCTGTGACTAGGCGCGCCTCCCTACGCTGCGTATGCTCGATCGGGACAAACGCCTCAGCCAGTCAAGATAAAGGTGGCTACATATGTAGGTGTCCTGTTAGTTGCTTTTCATTTTACCTTTGTATGCCTTACTGCCATGTTTTACTTATAGCACAGTGTAATCTATGTAGTGGACCCAAAATGACTGCCTCACATGGTACTCTCTTGTGTAGAATAAACAATGCATGGTTTTAAACTCTCCTAATATATTTGTCTCCCTAAGTATGTGTCATTTCTTCACCTTTTGAGAGAATTTATTTATTAAGACAACTTCAAGCAAAATATATTTAAAAAATAAAAGTCTATTTTTATTTTAAGCAAAATGTAGCCTATTTTTGTTCTACTACTACTACTACTTCTTCTTCTTCTTCTTCTCCTTCTTCTTCTTTGTCTTCCTCTTCTTCTTTAAAAACACCACACCGTCTTTAAGAAAAAAGTTTATTAGTCAGGGTCTTCACCTGGGGGCGGCAGCCTTTAAGTTCTTTAGCATGGCTGCCGCTTTCCCAGGGCTTCCAGCTTCTTCACCTGGTGGGCGGCGGCTGTTAAGCTCTTTTGCATAGCACTTGGAGAACCACAATTGCCAGCATGTCCAGACATAAAGGGCCCCCTGGCACCTGTAAAGAAAATATTAAAATAAAAACACCACACCGTCTTTAATTTTTTTTTTATTAGTCAGGGTCTTCAGCTGGGGACGGCGGCATTTAAGCACTTTTGCATGGCCACTGCCTCTCCAGGGCTTCCACCGTCTTCAACTGGGGGGCCGCCGCCTCCCCAGGGCTTCCGTCGTCTTTCTCCGGCGTCTTCACCTGAAAGGCAGCGGCCTTTAAGCTCTTTTGCTTGGCTGCCACCTTCCCGGGGCTTCCAGCGTCTTCACCTGGTGGATGGTGGCTTTTAAGCTTTTTTGCATAGCACTTGGAGAACCACAAGTGCCAGCATGTCTGGACATAAAGGGCCCACTGGCACCTGTAGTCCACCTGTAAAAAAAATATTAAAATAAAAACACCACTCCGTCTTTAATTTTTTTTTTATTAGTCAGGGTCTTCACCTGGGGGCGGCGGCCTTTAAGCTTTTTTGCATGGCTGCCGCCTCTCCAGGGCTTCTGACGCCTTCACCTGGGGGGCCGCCGCCTCCCCAGGGCTTCCAGCGTCTTCACCGGGGAGACAGCGGCCTTTAAGCTCTTTTGCATGGCTGCCGCCTTCCCGGGGCTTCCAGCGTCTTCACCTGGTGGATGGTGGCTTTTAAGCTTTTTTGCATAGCACTTGGAGAACCACAAGTGCCAGCATGTCCGGACATAAAGGGCCCGCTGGCACCTGTAGTCCACCTGTATATATTAAAATAAAAACACCACACCATCTTTAAAAAAAAGTTTATTATTCAGGGTCTTCACCTGGGGGCGGCGGCCTTTAAGCTCGTTTGCATGGCTACAGCCCATCCAGGACTTCCAGCGTCTTCTTTCTTAAGGAGCTCTTCCGCCGTCGGACTGACGCCGATGCCTCGTGCTGACTTATATAAGTCAGCCGGAGGGGCCGGGGTGATGACGCAGCGAGCCGTGATTGGCTCGTGGTTGCCATCTTGAATTTAAAAAATTACGCTGAGGTGCCATTTTTGAAATTGGTACTGCTCCGCTGCCAAACTCTGCTGAATGGCAGTGCCACTAATACTCTCACTGCCACCAATGCCCACACCTCCGCGCACCCATATAGTGATGGCAGCGGATCCAGTGACGGATCCTCTGGCCAATCACTGTGGCCTCACTGACAGGGGTGTGCTTTCATGGGTTGAAAGCACGTCCCTGTATGAAAGCAGCACCTCTAATGGTGCCGCTTTCCCATGCATTTCCAATGGACTTTTAATACCCATGGCTAGGCCCCACCCACCCCCGCCCCCCCGCTCCCACACCCTTCCCTATTCACACTGGGAGGTACCACGATCGGTGCCTCCCAAACACATTTAAACAGGGATAATGATTAGATTAATATAAAGGAGATACTTATGACACAGAATACAGTATGTGTCATAAGTATCTTCTTTATATTATTTTAATCATTAATGACAGGGGAGGCACTGCCTCCCCTGCCTTCCCTGACTGCACGTCCCTGGTTTGCCCAGACCACCCGCCCTCCAACTAACCTTGCCTAACCCAGTCTTCCCATCTGTCACCTCAAATCTGATATCTTGACCTATTTACCCGGCAGGAGAAAAACGCACCTATACGTCAATGGTTAGAGAGTGAAAAAAGAGAGCAAGAAATGAGTGGGGCATGGAGAGCCCACCGGGGGAATGCAGAGGTAAAGGCCCATGCTTAGGGGTGTGGCCTGCTGCCACAGAGGCTTGGCTAACATGGTATAGGGCCCATGATAAATATATATAGTAAATACTGCTAGTACATGCATGATAATGTACCAGATTAATAACTGCAATGCACTGTAGATAATATGTATAATGTACAATTCAAGTGCACAGACGGGACCTGATCCATAGACGAGGAGGTGGGCCCCCAGACAGTAGGGCCCACCGGTGGTTTCCCCTGTACCCCTATGGGTTATGACTGTCCCCCTCCCCCCACACTCCCTGAGTGGGAATGAGGGGGGAGGGGGACAGTCATAACCACCATAGCATTCATTTCTGACGCTAACAGGAATTACAACTGTACAAATGTAGCTATTCTCGTTGTGGCTACATCTTAAGGCGATTGTGCCATGCTAGTCGCGACCGCACCGCGTACATCTGGACATCTAAGACATGTGTGTGCCCCATTCACATGGATGGGGGCGGCAAATGCTGCAACTCGACATAGCTAGGCACAGGTGCGCATTGCTGCGTCGAGGGTGCACGTTTCCCTCAGATGTAGCCATGATCAGCATGGCTACATCTGTATATAGTATTGGATAAAAACAAAGGTAATGATTAAAGCACAATTTAATTCTCTTACATCTCTACATATTAATAAAAATGGATCAGCGTGCAACACTGGCACACTGGGATTTAGGCAGGCAGAGAGAGAGAGAGAGAGTAAAGCACCCTTCATATATCTCCAATGGCCCATTTGCAGCCGCTTGTGGATGTTAAGTAATGGCACTGTCCCAGTAGGTGTGAGATTTTGTTTTTATCCAATACTATGCTATCCCAAAGGTCGTAAGTCATATATTATAATAGTCATGCTAAACGTCTGCTGACGATTCAAAATAAGCTGCTCTTATCTTTGTCCAGTCACTAACCTTCTACCAGTGTGCTATGCCGTGCCAGGCCTCTGAAAGCATATGCAAGAGACAGCAACAGCATAGCCCTGACATAGGCAGTTTCCATTATGACATCACAGCATGACCTCACACAACCCACCAGACCGGCTAAGACTGGTTATTTCTGGTTTGAGGCCCTTGTCTTTTACATGACTGACCTAAGGGAAATGTGACTTAAAATTATTACATGAGAAAAATTTTATTACTGCCATTTGCCGGCAGTTTTGCTCACTTAGGTGGTCATTCCGAGTTGTTCGCTCGTTGCCGATTTTCGTTATTTTGCGATTTTCCGCTTACTGCGCATGCGCAATGTAAATTTGCTATGCAGTTAGGTATTTTACTCACGGCATTACGAGGTTTTTTCTTCGTTCTGGTGATCGTAATGTGATTGACAGGAAATGGGTGTTTCTGGGCGGAAACTGGCCGTTTTGTGGGTGTGTTGGAAAAAACGCTACCGTTTCTGGGAAAAACGCGGGAGTGGCTGGAGAAACGGGGGAGTGTCTGGGCGAATGCTGGGTGTGTTTGTGACGTCAAACCAGGAACGAAACTGACTGAAATGATCGCAATGGCTAAGTCCGGAGCTACTCAGAAACTGCTAAGAAAGGTCTATTCGCAATATTGCGAATCCGTCGGTCGCAATTTTGAGAAGCTAAGATTCAAACCCAGTAGGCGGCGACTTAGCGTGTGCAAAGCTGCTAAAAGCAGCTTGCGAGCGAACAACTCGGAATGAGGGCCTTAGTGGCATCTAATCTTGTGATGTATATTTTATATTTTACAAATAGAGCCTGATTAAGGTTGAATCGCAATCGCAATAAGCGATCCAACGGTAAAAATTGCTAAGAGGATGCGGGATCCTGCGCAGGGCCCATCCTGCGCATGCGCCTGCATTTTCTACGGCGCCCCACAGAAAATGCGATTGCTTCTGCCTGTCTATGAGGCAGAGATGGTCACGGGAGGGGGAGGGGGGGGGAGGAGGAGGCAACGCTCCATTTCAAAGACGGAGATGGAGTATTGCGGGGACGAGACTTCAAAACAGGAGCGGCAACGGAGAAACAGGGGGCGTAGTCGGTGCAGCTGCATGACATCACACGCAGCCGATGCTGTCACAAAAATGGCTGTGGGTCTCATGCGGGCGCCTAACATGTGGGGCATACTAGCCTTGTGCTGGGCGTCCCCCCGCATGTCAGAGAATCTGATCATAAATGTGCTAAATTTAGCACATCTAGGATCAGGTCTGAATCACCCCCATGGAACAAAAAAAAGGCCCAAATTATGTGATTTTAGTTTTGTTTGTTCATTTTTGAAAACAAAAAAACAAAACCAGTCACGGCAGTTTGGCAAAAACCAAATACAAAGCCGGATGACGAATCAGGGCCAATTGCAAATCCAGCAAAAATGGTCCTGTGCACATCTCTAGTAATATTCTAATACCACATTGAGTTTGCTAGCATTGTATGCCTAGGGATGTGCTGATATGAGATATTCCCTTTAACTCCTGTTTTATTGAGTTTAATAAATTATTCCTGTAGTTTAGCTGGTCATTCAAAACTTGGGATCAGTGCTACCATATGGTCCCTACTGGTCTGCACATGTGCACTGATGTTGCTTGCTAACTGGTAGCTGCATTAGAAGTTGTTGCATTCCACAGGAGTAGCTAGCTGCTTATATCCAGTTTTGCGTTCCACATGGCACAGTTCGGGAGCACCAGTGCCACATTTTACATATGGTACCCTGAGGTTACCGGCAGAGAGGTGCATCTCTGCCTGACCGATTACGTGACTTAAGTGTTGAACAGTGTATTGTTGCTATAGGATGTGATACCACTACCAGGCAGGCCATGTGGTCCAAATTAAAGTACTGTACATGTAGTTTGCTGTCTTTTTGTACATTATTCTGTTGGTATAAACATACTTGCCTACTCTCCCTCATTCTGCAGGAGACTCCCTGAAATAGAAGAAATCTCCCAAACTCCCTGAATAGTCCAGCAATCTCACTGATTGCACCTTAACCCCTGATGGGGGGTAAGGTAGAGAATAGAATAACAGTTGGTAAGAGTCATTCTAGAAAGGCACTTGTAAATAATGGTAAGTTACCATTAAAGCAAAAGGGCAAAGGAAATATTAACATAAAATGTCTGCTTGCGAAAGCAAGAAGCCTATCAGGTAAAATGGGGGAATTGGAATGGCATGTATCAAAAAATCAGTATGATATTATAGGTATTACGGAAACATGGTGGGACGACTCTCACGACTAGGTTACTAATTTGGAGGGATATTCACTTCTCAGGAGGGACAGGGCTACCAAAAGGGGAGGAGGGGTTTGTCTCTATGTAAAACCATCTCTAAAACCAAACTTAATATATGTTATTTTCGAGGGGACTGGTGATAATGTGGAATCACTATGGGTTGAGATTACTAGTGGGGGCACTGAAATAAAGAAACTAGTCATTGGCACATGCTACAAGCAACCAGATATTAGCATACGTGACGAGGAACTGCTCTCACAGCAAATTGAAAAGCTGCGGGAATGGGGGACATCCTAGTTTTAGGGGATTTTTAACTATCCGGGTATAAACTGGAGTAACGATTCATGTGTAAAAATTAGGAGCAGCAGGATTCTAAACACATTAAAGGATCAATACTTGTCTCAATTAGTCGAGGACCCAACCAGAGGTTATAATGTTCTGGACCAAGTTATTACCAATAATGTGGACATTATATCAAACATTACAGTTGGGGAGACCTTGGGAAACAGTGATCACTATATGATCACATTCAGCATCAGTTTCAAGAAACATAGCTATAAGGAATCAACAAAAACATTCAACTTTAGAAAAGCTAACTTCAATATGCTAAACGACATTGACTGGAAGTTTTGTTTCATAGTAAAGACACATCGGAAATGTGGGATGCTTTAAAAGGGTTGCTTGATAGCAATATTCACAAATTCATACCCTTGGGCAGTAAATGCAAGAGTAATAGACTCAAATTAATGTGGCTTAATAAGGATGTCAAAGAAGCAATGGCTAAAAAGAGGTGTTCTTTTAAAGCATTTAAAACTAATGGAGGGGAGGAGTCATTCCAGTATTACAAAGAATGCAATGAAAGATGCAAAAAAGTAATAAGGGCAGCTACAATTGTAAACGAAAAACAAATTGCTATAGAGAATAAAGCCAATTCCAAAGAGTTTTATAAATACATAAACATTAAAGGGTTAAAAAAATAGAACAAAGGCCCATTAAAAGATGAACTGCGAGCCTTGGAAACGATGTCAAAATAAAAGCGGATATACTGAACGGCTTTTTTTCACCAGGGAGGATCAGACGGTGTTAGTAGTGCATAACGACAGTGAAGGTAATGATTCTTGGCTAGATGCTTGTTTAAGTGAGGAAATAGTCCTGGAGAGACTAAGCAACATAAAGATTAATAAATCACCGGGACCAAATGGTTTTCATACGAGGGTTATTATGGAGCTTAAGGCACAGCTTGCAAGACCCTTATACTTGATTTTCTATAGTTCCATTAAATCGGGTATGGTACCGATGGATTGGCGTATAGCTGAGGTAGTGCCATTATTTAAAAAGGGTTCTAAAAATCATCCTGGGTACTATAGACCAGTTAGTTTAACCTCTATAGTGGGTAAAATATTGGAAGGAATTTTGAGGGATAGCATAGAGGATTATCTGCGGAATACTAAGTTTATGAGCAGGAGTTACCATGGGTTTGTGAGCGACAGATCATGTCAAACTAACTTGATTAGCTTCTACGACGAAGTGAGCGATAATCTTAACCAGGGAAAAGCAGTGGATGTGGTCTATTTAGATTTTGCAAAAGCCTTCAATACAGTGCCTCACAAGAGACTTATCATCAAATTAAGGGAACTTGGCCTAGGATACACTATTTGTACATGGATAGGTAATTGGCTGGATAACAGGGTACAACGAGTAGTGGTCAATGAGATGTTCTCCAGCTGGGCACTAGTAGTCAGCGGTATACCACAAGGGTCCATATTTGGTCCGCTACTGTTCAATATATGTATTAATGACCTAGGAATAGGCCTGGGAAGCATAGTATCAATCTTTGCAGATGATACTAAACTGTGTAAGGAAATTAATTCAGAAATAGATGTGGAGTCTCTACAGAATGACTTCTTTAAACTTGAATTCTGGGTGTTTAAATGGGGAATGAGGTTCAATATTGAAAAATGCAAAGCTATGCATTTTGGGATTAAAAACAAACTTGCATCCTATTCACTTAATGGGGAAAATATAGGGGTATCAGTAGTGGAAAAAGATTTGGGGGTCCTCATAGATAATACACTCAATAGCAGTACACAGTGTCAAAATGCAGTGAAGAAGACAAGTAAAGTCCTTGCTTGCATAAAACGGGGTATTGAGACCAGGGACGAGGATGTAATCATGCCGCTGTACAAATCATTGGTACGTCCGCACCTGGAATATTGTGTTCAGTTTTTGGCACCATATTATAAAAAAGATATTGGAGAACTCGAAAGAGTTCAAAGGCGTGCTACTAAACTGATTAAAGGGTTAGAGACACTGGAGTACGAAGATAGGCTAACTATGTTAAATATGTATACGCTAGAAAAGAGGCGTCTAAGAGGAGATATTATTAATATCTTCAAATATGTAAAGGGTCATTACAAGGAGTTAGCAGGGGATTTGTTTATTAATAGAACTCTGTATAGGACACATGGACACTCACTGAGGTTAGAGGAGAGAAAATTCCATACAAAACATAGGAAGGGGTTCTTCAGGGCAATAAAGATTTGGAACTCCCTGCCGGAGAAGGTAATAATGGCGGACTCTGTAAATGCATTCAAAATCAGATTGGACAGCTTTCTAGCTGAAAACAGTATAACCTGGGCAGAGTCAAGGTCTGCAGAAGCATGACCGGAACACCAACTGTCAGTGCAGTGCTATATGCTGGAAGTCCAACTGCACTAAGTGAGTGTAATAATTCCACTCATACTGTATAGTCATTTTGGACAGGTTGGTATTGGGTGATCGGTGGTTGGGAGACTGGCGGTCACCATACCGACGCCGGGATTCCGTCTGTCAGATGGCCAGCAGGGGGGATTTCGGCCAGCACAACAAAGACCCTTGCGGGCTCGTTGCGCTTGCCACAGGTTCTATCCCACTCTATGGGAATAGTCCCTGTTGCTCGGCATGCCAACTGGCGGGCTAGTCAGTGTTCATGATGCCAGCGCTGGTATTGTAACCGCATCCTTTTTGGACTTGAGGAGCCTGCACACTGCAAGCATCTGGTTGTTCATTTATTGTTCCTCTCCCTGATGTTAGATCGAGACCATACATACCTCAGTCCTTTTCTAGGTCACTAAGCTATACAACAGTGAAAATGTGATATAAATTCATACAGTAGTTTTTGTGTGATGCCAGAACGTACAGACACAGTCTAAATTTCACTTTTTTTTTGTCTCCATGGTCCATAAACAGTCCCTAGAAGTATAATTCTCAATAAAAAAATGTCTATGTACAGACACAACCCTTACAGTTTTATTATATGTATATATTTTTATTGTAGGGTGTCCCTATTTATCTTTGGCTATGTAAGGCTTTGTGTGAACCCAATTTCCACTGTTGTTATGTTGTTTATTACTGTTCCAGTGTTTCAATGATAACCTCATTTAAGGACAAAACGATGAAAACTAGTGTGCCCTGAGCAGTCTCCAGGTGTGCCGCCATAGAAGCACATCCAGGCCCGTCAGTGTTTTGCCGTTACTGAGGCCCTGGAACGATCAATACTGGTGGGTTTAGTGGTTGCAGAGCCAGTTCTTATTTAGGACCCGGGCAGTGTTGGGCTCTTCTGGCTTTCTCAGATGTGGCTCAGGCGTTACCTATGGAGAAGCTGTAACATGACATCATAGGACATGCAACTGCACCATGCATCACCATTATATTTGAATGTGCCTTGGCAATACTTAAATCTTGTTCAGTGTGCCGCGAGATGTAAAGGGTTGAAAATCTCTTTGCTACAGTGTCGTCACCATGTTGTTATAAAAACAACAAAAGACGAGCATTGGTAAAGGGGCTGCTGGAGGGGCCTGGCAGAAGCCCCAGTTTGCTACCCCTCCCCAGTATGCCTGTGCTGTAGCCAGTGGCAGTGGCCCCGTCTTCATGGTGATTTCTTTGGGAAGATGGCACTGCACATAGAAAGCAAAGACTCTGGCACTGCTCCTGATTGGCTTCTGATCCGTGAACACGGACCGGCACCTGATTTAAGATACCCGTGCCATCGCCGGAGATTGGACTGGGGAGCAAGAGAGGTGTGCGCTGTGCTCTCCTGCCCTCGATGCAAGCAAGGTGGTTGGGCCGCAAAAGGACCCCTGCCCGCGGGCCACAAAAGGATGCGGTAGGAGCTGCAAGTTTGACACCCCTGCCCTAGAGTTTCAGAATTTCTGTCATGGCACCCCAAGACCATAGTTTCTTAATGAGAAATTTAGAAAAAAATATAAAATGAAGTAAATAGTGTTTATAATATGTTAACCTTAGGTTCAGTTATGTGGTGAAGGACTGGTTTTGCCGATAAAATTCACTATAAGCAATTTGAATTGTTCATGGACCACCAAACTACAGCACCACTGCAAGGCCTCCCCTATCCCCCCCTTCCCACCTTTCCCAAGGAACCCCAGGGTCTCACGGCCCCCTGTATGGAAACTACTGCCATAAAATAAACTTATTTTTATAACTACATGTAATACACCTTAGATCTCAGTTCCTTTAAGGTTTTATATCCTTGTATACAGTAAACTACACATATTTGAAAATCCTACACCAGACACAAGTAATAATTCAGATGCGTTGTTGACCGGCGGCCGGGATCCTGGTGGTCAGCATACCGATGATGGGATCCTGACTGCCAGAATGCCGGGAGAGGGGCAAGCAAAATGAAGCCCCTTGCTGTGGGCTTCACGCTGCGAGCTTGGTAGCTTGCTGCCCTTGCCACAGGTTCTATTCCCTCTCTATGGGTGTCATGGACACCAACTAGTGGGAATAGTCCTTGGCCCCACTGACTGCATTCGGTGGCCGGGATCCCGGTGGTGGTAAGCTGACCGCCGGGATGGTGACTACATCCCATTTAGATGACTATGTGGGAGTTTTAGCATTATTATCCTATTTGTATATAAAAAGTGTTGAAAGGGGAGAGCGCTACTGCGCAGATTCCATACTGTTCCTTCAGGAAGGCTTCACTCCCTGTACCAAGATGGCTGCTGACCTAAATCCTGCACATAAATGCGGCGGCATCTTGTCAATGTCTTAGAGCATCACAGTGGGAGACAGTAGTTTTTCACTTAACTCCTCAGAGACCTGAGATTATCAGAGATCCACAACACTTCCAGTGATCCTGCCGAATAACACCCCTCTCATCTCAGCCTCCGCTCAGTGAGAACCAGTGTGTAACAGTGATTAAGTGGGGTTCATAGAAATATTTTATGCAATTCACAGTATGAGCTTACCATCTTCAGAGTGTTGGAGAATTATTATACATTTTTATTTTTTGGTCAGAAATTTTTTTTTTATTATTTTATAATGTAACTGGACCCTGTATTGTTATTTTCCCCTCAGCTCACTTTAAAATAGATATAAAGGAGAAAGATATCTAAAAGCAATTATAGAGTAAGACCATTTTCCTTACTGCGTAAGCTGCAAACTAGGTGTCCTGTTAGTTGCTTTTCATTTTACCTTTGTATGCCTTACTGCCATGTTTTACTTATAGCACAGTGTAATCTATGTAGTGGACCCAAAATGACTGCCTCACATGGTACTCTCTTGTGTAGCATAAACAATGCATGGTTTTAAACTCTCCTAATATATTTGTCTCCCTAAGTATGTGTCATTTCTTCACCTTTTGAGAGAATTTATTTATTAAGACAACTTCAAGCAAAATATATTTAAAAAATAAATGTCTATTTTTATTTTAAGCAAAATTTAGCCTATTTTTGTTCTACTACTACTACTTCTTCTTCTTCTTCTTCTTCTTCTTCTTCTTCTTCTTCTTCTTCTTCTTCTTCTTCTTCTCCTTCTTCTTCTTTGTCTTCCTCTTCTTCTTTAAAAACACCACACCGTCTTTAAGAAAAAAGTTTATTAGTCAGGGTCTTCACCTGGGGGCGGCAGCCTTTAAGTTCTTTAGCATGGCTGCCGCCTTCCCAGGGCTTCCAGCTTCTTCACCTTGTGGGCGGCGGCTGTTAAGCTCTTTTGCATAGCACTTGGAGAACCACAATTGCCAGCATGTCCAGACATAAAGGGCCCCCGGCACCTGTAAAGAAAATATTAAAATAAAAACACCACACCGTCTTTAATTTTTTTTTTATTAGTCAGGGTCTTCAGCTGGGGACGGCGGCATTTAAGCACTTTTGCATGGCCACTGCCTCTCCAGGGCTTCCACCGTATTCAACTGGGGGGCCGCCGCCTCCCCAGGGCTTCCGTCGTCTTTCTCCGGCGTCTTCACCTGAAAGGCAGCGGCCTTTAAGCTCTTTTGCATGGCTGCCACCTTCCCGGGGCTTCCAGCGTCTTCACCTGGTGGATGGTGGCTTTTAAGCTTTTTTGCATAGCACTTGGAGAACCACAAGTGCCAGCATGTCCGGACATAAAGGGCCCACTGGCACCTGTAGTCCACCTGTAAAAAAAATATTAAAATAAAAACACCACTCCGTCTTTAAAAAAAAGTTTATTAGTCAGGATATTCACCTGGGGGCGGCGGCCTTTAAGCTTTTTTGCATGGCTGCCGCCTCTCCAGGGCTTCTGACGCCTTCACCTGGGGGGCCGCCGCCTCCCCAGGGCTTCCAGCGTCGTCACCGGGGAGACAGCAGCCTTTAAGCTCTTTTGCATGGCTTCCGCCTTCCCAGGGCTTCCAGCGTCTTCACCTGGTGGGCGGCAGCCGTTTAGCTCTTTTGCATAGCACTTAGAGAACCACAAGTGCCAGCATGTCCGGACATAAAGGGCCCGCTGGCACCTGTAGTCCACCTGTAAAGAAAATATTAAAATAAAAACACCACACCATCTTTAAAAAAAAGTTTATTATTCAGGGTCTTCACCTGGGGGCGGCGGCCTTTAAGCTCGTTTGCATGGCTAAAGCCCATCCAGGAATTCAAGCGTCTTCTTTCTTAAGGAGCTCTTCCGCCGTCGGACTGACGCCGATGCCTCGTGCTGACTTATATAAGTCAGCCGGAGGGGCCGGGGTGATGACGCAGCGAGCCATGATTGGCTCTTGGTTGCCATCTTGAATTTAAAAAATTACGCTGAGGTGCCATTTTTGAAATTGGTACTGCTCCGCTGCCAAACTCTGCAGAATGGCAGTGCCACTAATACTCTCACTGCCACCAATGCCCACACCTCCGCGCACCCATATAGTGATGGCAGCGGATCCAGTGACGGATCCTCTGGCCAATCACTGTGGCCTCACTGACAGGGGTGTGCTTTCATGGGTTGAAAGCACGTCCCTGTATGAAAGCAGCACCTCTAATGGTGCCGCTTTCCCATGCATTTCCAATTGACTTTTAATACCCATGGCTAGGCCCCGCCACACTGGGAGGCACCACGATCGGTGCCTCCCAAACACATTTAAACAGGGATAATGATTAGATTAATATAAAGGAGATACTTATGACACAGAATACAGTATGTGTCATAAGTATCTTCTTTATATTATTTTAATCATTAATGACAGGGGAGGCACTGCCTCCCCTGCCTTCCCTGACTGCACGTCCCTGGTTTCCCCAGACCACCCGCCCTCCAACTAACCTTGCCTAACCCAGTCTTCCCATCTGTCACCTCAAATCTGATATCTTGACCTATTTACCCATCAGGAGAAAAACGCACCTATACGTCAATGGTTAGAGAGTGAAAAAAGAGAGCAAGAAATGAGTGGGGCATGGAGAGCCCACCGGGGGAATGCAGAGGTAAAGGCCCATGCTTAGGGGTGTGGCCTGCTGCCACAGAGGCTTGGCTAACATGGTATAGGGCCCATGATAAATATATATAGTAAATACTGCTAGTACATGCATGATAATGTACCAGATTAATAACTGCAATGCACTGTAGATAATATGTATAATGTACAATTCAAGTGCACAGACGGGACCTGATCCATAGACGAAGAAGTGGGCCCCCAGACAGTAGGGCCCACCGGTGGTTTCCCCTGTACCCCTATGGGTTATGACTGTCCCCCTCCCCCCACACTCCCTGAGTGGGAATGAGGGGGGAGGGGGACAGTCATAACCACCATAGCATTCATTTCTGACGCTAACAGGAATTACAACTGTACAAATGTAGCTATTCTCGTTGTGGCTACATCTTAAGGCGATTGCGCCTTGCTAGTCGCGACCGCACCACGTACATCTGGACATCTAAGACATGTGTGTGCCCCATTCACATAGATGGGGGCGGCAAATGCCGCAACTCGACATAGCTAGGCACAGGTGCGCATTGCTGCGTCGAGGGTGCACGTTTCCCTCAGATGTAGCCATGATCAGCATGGCTACATCTGTATATAGTATTGGATAAAAACAAAGGTAATGATTAAAGCACAATTTAATTCTCTTACATCTCTACATATTAATAAAAATGGATCAGCGTACAACACTGGCACACTGGGATTTAGGCAGGCAGAGAGAGAGAGTAAAGCACCCTTCATATATCTCCAATGGCCCATTTGCAGCCGCTTGTGGATGTTAAGTAATGGCACTGTCCCAGTAGGTGTGAGATTTTGTTTTTATCCAATACTATGCTATCCCCAAGGTCGTAAGTCATATATTATAATAGTCATGCTAAACGTCTGCCGACGATTCAAAATAAGCTGCTCTTATCTTTGTCCAGTCACTAACCTTCTACCAGTGTGCTATGCCATGCCAGGCCTCTGAAAGCATATGCAAGAGACAGCAACAGCATAGCCCTGACATAGGCAGTTTCCATTATGACATCACAGCATGACCTCACACAACCCACCAGACCGGCTAAGACTGGTTATTTCTGGTTTGAGGCCCTTGTCTTTTAAATGACTGGCCTAAGGGAAATGTGACTTAAAATTATAACATGAGAAAAATTTTATTACTGCCATTTGCCGGCAGTTTTGCTCACTTAGGTGGTCATTCCGAGTTGTTCGCTCGTTGCTGATTTTCGTTATTTTGCGATTTTCCGCTTACTGCGCATGCGCAATGTAAATTTGCTATGCAGTTAGGTATTTTACTCACGGCATTACGAGGTTTTTTCTTCGTTCTGGTGATCGTAATGTGATTGACAGGAAGTGGGTGTTTCTGGGCGGAAACTGGCGTTTTGTGGGTGTGTTGGAAAAAACGCTACCGTTTCTGGGAAAAACGCGGGAGTGGCTGGAGAAACGGGGGAGTGTCTGGGCGAATGCTGGGTGTGTTTGTGACGTCAAACCAGGAACGAAACTGACTGAAATGATCGCAATGGCTAAGTCCGGAGCTACTCAGAAACTGCTAAGAAAGGTCTATTCGCAATATTGCGAATCCGTCGGTCGCAATTTTGAGAAGCTAAGATTCACACCCAGTAGGCGGCGACATAGCGTGTGCAAAGCTGCTAAAAGCAGCTTGCGAGCGAACAACTCGGAATGAGGGCCTTAGTGGCATCTAATCTTGTGATGTATATTTTATATTTTACAAATAGAGCCTGATTAAGGTTGGATCGCAATCGCAATAAGCGATCCAACGGTAAAAATTGCTAAGAGGATGCGGGATCCTGCGCAGGGCCCATCCTGCGCATGCGCCTGCATTTTCTACGGCGCCCCACAGAAAATGCGGTTGCTTCTGCCTGTCTATGAGGCAGAGATGGTCACGGGGGGGGGGGGGGGGGAGGAGGCAACGCTCTATTTCAAAGACGGAGATGGAGTATTGCGGGGACGAGACTTCAAAACAGGAGCGGCAACGGAGAAACAGAGGGGGTAGTCGGTGCAGCTGCATGACATCACACGCAGCCGATGCTATCACAAAAATGGCTGTGGGTCTCATGCGGGCGCCTAACATGTGGGGCATACTAGCCCTGTGCTGGGCGTCCCCCCGCATGTCAGAGAATCTGATCATAAATGTGCTAAATTTAGCACATCTAGGATCAGGTCTGAATCACCCCCATGGAACAAAAAAAAAGGCCCAAATTATGTGATTTTAGTTTTGTTTGTCAATTTTTGAAAACAAAAAAACAAAACCAGTCACGGCAGTTTGGCAAAAACCAAATACAAAGCCGGATGACGAATCAGGGCCAATTGCAAATCCAGCAAAAATGGTCCTGTGCACATCTCTAGTAATATTCTAATACCACATTGAGTTTGCTAGCATTGTATGCCTAGGGATGTGCTGATATGAGACATTCCCTTTAACTCCTGTTTTATTGAGTTTAATAAATTATTCCTGTAGTTTAGCTGGTCATTCAAAACTTGGGATCAGTGCTACCATATGGTCCCTACTGGTCTGCACATGTGCACTGATGTTGCTTGCTAACTGGTAGCTGCATTAGAAGTTGTTGCATTCCACAGGAGTAGCTAGCTGCTTATATCCAGTTTTGCGTTCCACATGGCACAGTTCGGGAGCACCAGTGCCACATTTTACATATGGTACCCTGAGGTTACCGGCAGAGAGGTGCATCTCTGCCTGACCGATTATGTGACTTAAGTGTTGAACAGTGTATTGTTGCTATAGGAAGTGATACCACTACTAGGCAGGCCATGTGGTCCAAATTAAACTACTGTACATGTAGTTTGCTGTCTTTTTGTACATTATTCTGTTGGTATAAACATACTTGCCTACTCTCCCTCATTCTGCAGGAGACTCCCTGAAATAGAAGAAATCTCCCAAACTCCCTGAATAGTCCAGCAATCTCACTGATTGCACCTTAACCCCTGATGGGGGGTAAGGTAGAGAATAGAATAACAGTTGGTAAGAGTAATTCTAGAAAGGCACTTGTAAATAATGGTAAGTTACCATTAAAGCAAAAGGGCAAAGGAAATATTAACATAAAATGTCTGCTTGCGAAAGCAAGAAGCCTATCAGGTAAAATGGGGGAATTGGAATGGCATGTATCAAAAAATCAGTATGATATTATAGGTATTACGGAAACATGGTGGGACGACTCTCACGACTAGGTTACTAATTTGGAGGGATATTCACTTCTCAGGAGGGACAGGGCTACCAAAAGGGGAGGAGGGGTTTGTCTCTATGTAAAACCATCTCTAAAACCAAACTTAATATATGTTATTTACGAGGGGACTGGTGATAATGTGGAATCACTATGGGTTGAGATCACTAGTGGGGGCACTGAAATAAAGAAACTAGTCATTGGCACATGCTACAAGCAACCAGATATTAGCATACGTGACGAGGAACTGCTGTCACAGCAAATTGAAAAAGCTGCGGGAATGGGGGACATCCTAGTGTTAGGGGATTTTTAACTATCCGGGTATAAACTGGAGTAACGATTCATGTGTAAAAATTAGGAGCAGCAGGATTCTAAACACATTAAAGGATCAATACTTGTCTCAATTAGTCGAGGACATTATATCAAACATTACAGTTGGGGAGACCTTGGGAAACAGTGATCACTGTATGATCACATTCAGCATCAGTTTCAAGAAACATAGCTATAAGGAATCAACAAAAACATTCAACTTTAGAAAAGCTAACTTCAATATGCTAAACGACATTGACTGGGAAGTTTTGTTTCATAGTAAAGACACATCGAAAATGTGGGATGCTTTAAAAGGGTTGCTTGATAGCAATATTCACAAATTCATACCCTTGGGCAGTAAATGCAAGAGTAATAGACTCAAATCAATGTGGCTTAATAAGGATGTCAAAGAAGCAATGGCTAAAAAGAGGTGTTCTTTTAAAGCATTTAAAACTAATGGAGGGGAGGAGTCATTCCAGTATTACAAAGAATGCAATAAAAGATGCAAAAAAGTAATAAGGGCAGCTACAATTGTAAACGAAAAACAAATTGCTATAGAGAATAAAGCCAATTCCAAAGAGTTTTATAAATACATAAACATTAAAGGATTAAAAAAAATAGAACAAAGGCCCATTAAAAGATGAACTGCGAGCCTTGGAAACGATGTCAAAATAAAAGCGGATATACTGAACAGCTTTTTTTCACCAGGGAGGATCAGACGGTGTTAGTAGTGCATAACGACAGTGAAGGTAATGATTCTTGGCTAGATGCTTGTTTAAGTGAGGAAATAGTCCTGGAGAGACTAAGCAACATAAAGATTAATAAATCACCGGGACCAAATGGTTTTCATACGAGGGTTATTATGGAGCTTAAGGCACAGCTTGCAAGACCCTTATACTTGATTTTCTATAGTTCCATTAAATCGGGTATGGTACCGATGGATTGGCGTATAGCTGAGGTAGTGCCATTATTTAAAAAGGGTTCTAAAAATCATCCTGGGTACTATAGACCAGTTAGTTTAACCTCTATAGTGGGTAAAATATTGGAATGAATTTTGAGGGATAGCATAGAGGATTATCTGCGGAATACTAAGTTTATGAGCAGGAGTTACCATGGGTTTGTGAGCGACAGATCATGTCAAACTAACTTAATTAGCTTCTACGACGAAGTGAGCGATAATCTTAACAAGGGAAAAGCAGTGGATGTGGTCTATTTAGATTTTGCAAAAGCCTTCAATACAGTGCCTCACAAGAGACTGATCATCAAATTAAGGGAACTTGGCCTAGGATACACTATTTGTACATGGATAGGTAATTGGCTGGATAACAGGGTACAACGAGTAGTGGTCAATGAGATGTTCTCCAGCTGGGCACTAGTAGTCAGCGGTATACCACAAGGGTCCATATTTGGTCCGCTACTGTTCAATATATGTATTAATGACCTAGGAATAGGCCTGGTAAGCATAGTATCAATCTTTGCAGATGATACTAAACTGTGTAAGGTAATTAATTCAGAAATAGATGTGGAGTCTCTACAGAATGACTTCTTTAAACTTGAATTCTGGGTGTTTAAATGGGGAATGAGGTTCAATATTGAAAAATGCAAAGCTATGCATTTTGGGATTAAAAACAAACTTGCATCCTATTCACTTAATGGGGAAAATATAGGGGTATCAGTAGTGGAAAAAGATTTGGGGGTCCTCATAGATAATACACTCAATAGCAGTACACAGTGTCAAAATGCAGTGAAGAAGACAAGTAAAGTCCTTGCTTGCATAAAACGGGGTATTGAGACCAGGGACGAGGATGTAATCATGCCGCTGTACAAATCATTGGTACGTCCGCACTTGGAATATTGTGTTCAGTTTTTGGCACCATATTATAAAAAAGATATTGGAGAACTCGAAAGAGTTCAAAGGCGTGCTACTAAACTGATTAAAGGGTTAGAGACACTGGAGTACGAGGAAAGGCTAACTATGTTAAATATGTATACTCTAGAAAAGAGGCGTCTGAGAGGAGATATTATTAATACCTTCAAATATGTAAAAGGTCATTACAAGGAGTTAGCAGGGGATTTGTTTATTAATAGAACTCTGTATAGGAAACATGGACACTCACTGAGGTTAGAGGAGAGAAAATTCCATACAAAACGTAGGAAGGGGTTCTTCAGGGCAATAAAGATTTGGAACTCCCTGCCGGAGAAGGTAATAATGGCGGACTCTGTAAATGCATTCAAAATCATATTGGACAGCTTTCTAGCTGAAAACAGTATAACCTGGGCAGAGTCAAGGTCTGCAGAAGCATGACCGGAACACCAACTGTCAGTGCAGTGCTATATGCTGGAAGTCCAACTGCACTAAGTGAGTGTAATAATTCCACTCATACTGTATAGTCATTTTGGACAGGTTGGTATTGGGTGATCGGTGGTTGGGAGACTGGCGGTCACCATACCGACGCCGGGATTCCGTCTGTCAGATGGCCAGCAGGGGGGATTTCGGCCAGCACAACAAAGACCCTTGTGAGCTCGTTGCGCTTGCCACAAGTTCTATCCCACTCTATGGGAATAGTCCCTGTTGCTCGGCATGCCAACTGGCGGGCTAGTCAGTGTTCATGATGCCAGCGCTGGTATTGTAACCGCATCCTTTTTGGACTTGAGGAGCCTGCACACTGCAAGCATCTGGTTGTTCATTTATTGTTCCTCTCCCTGATGTTAGATCGAGACCATACATACCTCAGTCCTTTTCTAGGTCACTAAGCTATACAACAGTGAAAATGTGATATAAATTCATACATTAGTTTTTGTGTGATGCCAGAACGTACAGACACAGTCTAAATTTCACTTTTTTTTTTGTCTCCAGGTGTGCCGCCATAGAAGCACATCCAGGCCCGTCAGTGTTTTGCCGTTACTGAGGCCCCTGGAACGATCAATACTGGTGGGTTTAGTGGTTGCAGAGCCAGTTCTTATTTAGGACCCGGGCAGTGTTGGGCTCTTCTGGCTTTTTCAGATGTGGCTCAGGCGTTACCTATGGAGAAGCTGTAACATGACATCATAGGACATGCAACTGCACCATGCATCACCATTATATTTGAATGTGCCTTGGCAATACTTAAATCTTGTTCAGTGTGCCGCGAGATGTAAAGGGTTGAAAATCTCTTTGCTACAGTGTCGTCACCATGTTGTTATAAAAACAACAAAAGACGAGCATTGGTAAAGGGGCTGCTAGAGGGGCCTGGCAGAAGCCCCAGTTTGCTACCCCTCCCCAGTATGCCTGTGCTGTAGCCAGTGGCAGTGGCGCCGTCTTCATGGTGATATCTTTGGGAAGATGGCACTGCACATAGAAAGCAAAGACTCTGGCACTGCTCCTGATTGGCTTCTGGTCCGTGAACACGGACCGGCACCTGATTTAAGATACCCGTGCCATCGCCGGAGATTGAACTGGGGAGCAAGAGAGGTGTGCGCTGTGCTCTCCTGCCCTCGATAAAAGCAAGGTGGTTGGGCCGCAAAAGGACCCCTGCCCTCGGGCCACAAAAGGATGCGGTAGGAGCTGCGAGTTTGACACCCCTGCCCTAGAGTTTCAGAATTTCTGTCATGGCACCCCAAGACCATAGTTTCTTAGTGAGAAATTTAGAAAAAAATATAAAATGAAGTAAATAGTGTTTATAATATGTTAACCTTAGGTTCAGTTATGTGGTGAAGGACTGGTTTTGCCGATTAAATTCACTATTAGCAATTTGAATTGTTCATGGACCACCAAACTACAGCACCACTGCAAGGCCTCCCCTATCCCCCCCTTCCCACCTTTCCCAAGGAACCCCAGGGTCTCACGGCCCCCTGTATGGAAACTACTGCCATAAAATAAACTTATTTTTATAACTACATGTAATACACCTTAGATCTCAGTTCCTTTAAGGTTTTATATCCTTGTATACAGTAAACTATACATATTTGAAAATCCTACACCAGACACAAGTAATAATTCAGATGCGTTGTTGACCGGCGGCCGGGATCCTGGTGGTCAGCATACCGATAACGGGATCCTGACTGCCAGAATGCCGGGAGAGGGGCAAGCAAAATGAAGCCCCTTGCTGTGGGCTTCACGCTGCGAGCTTGGTGGCTTGCTGCCCTTTGCCACAGGTTCTATTCCCTCTCTATGGGTGTCATGGACACCAACTAGTGGGAATAGTCCTTGGCCCCACTGACTGCATTCGGTGGCCGGGATCCCGATGGTGGTAAGCTGACCCCCGGGATGGTGACTACATCCCATTTAGATGACTATGTGGGAGTTTTAGCATTATTATCCTACTTGTATATAAAAAGTGTTGAAAGGGGAGAGCGCTGCTGCGCAGATTCCATACTGTTCCTTCAGGAAGGCTTCATTCCCTGTACCAAGATGGATGCTGACCTAAATCCTGCACATAAATGCGGCGGCATCTTGTCAGTGTCTTAGAGCATCACAGTGGGAGACAGTAGTTTTTCACTTAACTCCTCAGAGACCTGAGATTATCAGAGATCCACAACACTCCCAGTGATCCTGCCGAATAACACCCCTCTCATCTCAGCCTCCGCTCAGTGAGAACCAGTGTGTAACAGTGATTAAGTGGGGTTCATAGAAATATTTTATGCAATTCACAGTATGAGCTTACCATCTTCAGAGTGTTGGAGAATTATTATACATTTTTATTTTTTGGTCAGAGAATTTTTTTTTATTATTTTATAATGTAACTGGACCCTGTATTGTTATTTTCTCCTCAGCTCACTTTAAAATAGATATAAAGGAGAAAGATATCTAAAAGCAATTATAGAGTAAGACCATTTTCCTTACTGCGTAAGCTGCAAACTAGGTGTCCTGTTAGTTGCTTTTCATTTTACCTTTGTATGCCTTACTTCCATGTTTTACTTATAGCACAGTGTAATCTATGTAGTGGACCCAAAATGGCTGCCTCACATGGTACTCTCTTGTGTAGAATAAACAATGCATGGTTTTAAACTCTCCTAATATATTTGTCTCCCTAAGTATGTGTCATTTCTTCACCTTTTGAGAGAATTTATTTATTAAGACAACTTCAAGCAAAATATATTTAAAAAATAAATGTCTATTTTTATTTTAAGCAAAATGTAGCCTATTTTTGTTCTACTACTTCTTCTTCTTCTTCTTCTTCTTCTTCTTCTTCTCCTTCTTCTTCTTTGTTTTCCTCTTCTTCTTTAAAAACACCACACCGTCTTTAAGAAAAAAGTTTATTAGTCAGGGTCTTCACCTGGGGGCGGCAGCCTTTAAGTTCTTTAGCATGGCTGCCGCCTTCCCAGGGCTTCCAGCTTCTTCACCTGGTGGGCGGCGGCTGTTAAGCTCTTTTGCATAGCACTTGGAGAACCACAATTGCCAGCATGTCCAGACATAAAGGGCCCCCTGGCACCTGTAAAGAAAATATTAAAATAAAAACACCACACCGTCTTTAATTTTTTTTTTATTAGTCAGGGTCTTCAGCTGGGGACGGCGGCATTTAAGCACTTTTGCATGGCCACTGCCTCTCCAGGGCTCCCGCTGTCTTCACCTGGGGGGCCGCCGCCTCCCCAGGGCTTCCGTCGTCTTTCTCCGGCATCTTCACCTGGGAGGCAGCGGCCTTTAAGCTCTTTTGCATGGCTGCCGCCTTCCCGGGGCTTCCAGCGTCTTCACCTGGTGGATGGTGGCTGTTAAGCTTTTTTGCATAGCACTTGGAGAACCACAAGTGCCAGCATGTCCGGACATAAAGGGCCCACTGGTACCTGTAGTCCACCTGTAAAAAAAATATTAAAATAAAAACACCACTCCGTCTTTAAAAAAAAGTTTATTAGTCAGGGTCTTCACCTGGGGGCGGCGGCCTTTAAGCTTTTTTGCATTGCTGCCGCCTCTCCAGGGCTTCCGACGCCTTCACCTGGGGGGCCACCGCCTCCCCAGGGCTTCCAGCGTCTTCACCGGGGAGGCAGCGGCCTTTAAGCTCTTTTGCATGGCTTCCGCCTTCCCAGGGCTTCCAGCGTCTTCACCTGGTGGGCGGCAGCCGTTAAGCTCTTTTGCATAGCACTTGGAGAACCACAAGTGCCAGCATGTCCGGACATAAAGGGCCCGCTGGCACCTGTAGTCCACCTGTAAAGAAAATATTAAAATAAAAACACCACACCATCTTTAAAAAAAAGTTTATTATTCAGGGTCTTCACCTGGGGGCGGCGGCCTTTAAGCTCGTTTGCATGGCTACAGCCCATCCAGGACTTCCAGCGTCTTCTTTCTTAAGGAGCTCTTCCGCTGTCGGACTGACGCCGATGCCTCGTGCTGACTTATATAAGTCAGCCGGAGGGGCCGGGGTGATGACGCAGCGAGCCATGATTGGCTCTTGGTTGCCATCTTGAATTTTAAAAATTACGCTGAGGTGCCATTTTAGAAATTGGTACTGCTCCGCTGCCAAACTCTGCAGAATGGCAGTGCCACTAATACTCTCACTGCCACCAATGCCCACACCTCCGCGCACCCATATAGTGATGGCAGCGGATTCAGTGACGGATCCCCTGGCCAATCACTGTGGCCTCACTGACAGTGGTGTGCTTTCATGGGTTGAAAGCACGTCCCTGTATGAAAGCAGCACCTCTAATGGTGCCGCTTTCCCATGCATTTCCAATGGACTTTTAATACCCATGGCTAGGCCCTCCCCTCCCCCCCCCCCCCCTTCCCCCCCGCTACCACACCCTTCCCCATTCACACTGGGAGGCACCACGATCGGTGCCTACCAAACACATTGAAACAGGGATAATGATTAGATTAATATAAAGGAGATACTTATGACACAGAATACAGTATGTGTCATAAGTATCTTCTTTATATTATTTTAATCATTAATGACAGGGGAGGCACTGCCTCCCCTGCCTTCCCTGACTGCATGTCCCTGGTTTGCCCAGACCACCCGCCCTCCAACTAACCTTGCCTAACCCAGTCCTCCCATCTGTCACCTCAAATCTGATATCTTGACCTATTTACCCGGCAGGAGAAAAACGCACCTATACGTCAATGGTTAGAGAGTGAAAAAAGAGAGCAAGAAATGAGTGGGGCATGGAGAGCCCACCGGGGGAATGCAGAGGTAAAGGCCCATGCTTAGGGGTGTGGCCTGCTGCCACAGAGGCTTGGCTAACATGGTATAGGGCCCATGATAAATATATATAGTAAATACTGCTAGTACATGCATGATAATGTACCAGATTAATAGCTGCAATGCACTGTAGATAATATGTATAATGTACAATTCAAGTGCACAGACGGGACCTGATCCATAGACGAGGAGGTGGGCCCCCAGACAGTAGGGCCCACCGGTGGTTTCCCCTGTACCCCTATGGGTTATGACTGTCCCCCTCCCCCCACACTCCCTGAGTGGGAATGAGGGGGGAGGGGGACAGTCATAACCACCATAGCATTCATTTCTGACGCTAACAGGAATTACAACTGTACAAATGTAGCTATTCTCGTTGTGGCTACATCTTAAGGCGATTGCGCCTTGCTAGTCGCGACCGCACCGCGTACATCTGGACATCTAAGACATGTGTGTGCCCCATTCACATGGATGGGGGCGGCAAATGCCGCAACTCGACATAGCTAGGCACAGGTGCGCATTGCTGCGTCGAGGGTGCACGTTTCCCTCAGATGTAGTCATGATCAGCATGGCTACATCTGTATATAGTATTGGATAAAAACAAAGGTAATGATTAAAGCACAATTTAATTCTCTTACATCTCTACATATTAATAAAAATGGATCAGCGTGCAACACTGGCACACTGGGATTTAGGCAGGCAGAGAGAGAGAGAGTAATGCACCCTTCATATGTCTCCAATGGCCCATTTGCAGCCGCTTGTGGATGTTAAGTAATGGCACTGTCCCAGTAGGTGTGAGATTTTGTTTTTATCCAATACTATGCTATCCCCAAGGTCGTAAGTCATATATTATAATAGTCATGCTAAACGTCTGCCGACGATTCAAAATAAGCTGCTCTTATCTTTGTCCAGTCACTAACCTTCTACCAGTGTGCTATGCCGTGCCAGGCCTCTGAAAGCATATGCAAGAGACAGCAACAGCATAGCCCTGACATAGGCAGTTTCCATTATGACATCACAGCATGACCTCACACAACCCACCAGACCGGCTAAGACTGGTTATTTCTGGTTTGAGGCCCTTGTCTTTTACATGACTGACCTAAGGGAAATGTGACTTAAAATTATTACATGAGAAAAATTTTATTACTGCCATTTGTCGGCAGTTTTGCTCACTTAGGTGGTCATTCCGAGTTGTTCGCTCGTTGCCGATTTTCGTTATTTTGCGATTTTCCGCAACCTGCGCATGCGCAATGTAAATTTGCTATGCAGTTAGGTATTTTACTCACGGCATTACAAGGTTTTTTCTTCGTTCTGGTGATCGTAATGTGATTGACAGGAAGTGGGTGTTTCTGGGCGGAAACTGGCCGTTTTGTGGGTGTGTTGGAAAAAACGCTACCGTTTCTGGGAAAAACGCGGGAGTGGCTGAAGAAACGGGGGAGTGTCTGGGCGAATGCTTGGTGTGTTTGTGACGTCAAACCAGGAACGAAACTGACTGAAATGATCGCAATGGCTAAGTCCGGAGCTACTCAGAAACTGCTAAGAAAGGTCTAGTCGCAATATTGCGAATCCGTCGGTCGCAATTTTGAGAAGCTAAGATTCACACCCAGTAGGCGGCGACTTAGCGTGTGCAAAGCTGCTAAAAGCAGCTTGCGAGCGAACAACTCGGAATGAGGGCCTTAGTGGCATCTAATCTTGTGATGTATATTTTATATTTTACAAATAGAGCCTGATTAAGGTTGGATCGCAATCGCAATAAGCGATCCAACTGTAAAAATTGCTAAGAGGATGCGGGATCCTGCGCAGGGCCCATCCTGCGCATGCGCCTGCATTTTCTACGGCGCCCCACAGAAAATGCGATTGCTTCTGCCTGTCTATGAGGCAGAGATGGTCACGGGGGGAGGGGGGGGGGAGGCAACGCTCCATTTCAAAGACGGAGATGGAGTATTGCGGGGACGATACTTCAAAACAGGGACGGCAACGGAGAAACAGGGGGCGTAGTCGGTGCAGCTGCATGACATCACACGCAGCCGATGCTATCACAAAAATGGCTGTGGGTCTCATGCGGGCGCCTAACATGTGGGGCATACTAGCCCTGTGCTGGGCGTCCCCCCGCATGTCAGAGAATCTGATCATAAATGTGCTAAATTTAGCACATCTAGGATCAGGTCTGAATCACCCCCATGGAACAAAAAAAAAGGCCCAAATTATGTGATTTTAGTTTTGTTTGTCAATTTTTGAAAGCAAAAAAATGAAACCAGTCACGGCAGTTTGGCAAAAACCAAATACAAAGCCGGATGATGAATCAGGGCCAATTGCAAATCCAGCAAAAATGGTCCTGTGCACATCTCTAGTAATATTCTAATACCACATTGAGTTTGCTAGCATTGTATGCCTAGGGATGTGCTGATATGAGACATTCCCTTTAACTCCTGTTTTATTGAGTTTAATAAATTATTCCTGTAGTTTAGCTGGTCATTCAAAACTTGGGATCAGTGCTACCATATGGTCCCTACTGGTCTGCACATGTGCACTGATGTTGCTTGCTAACTGGTAGCTGCATTAGAAGTTGTTGCATTCCACAGGAGTAGCTAGCTGCTTATATCCAGTTTTGTGTTCCACATGGCACAGTTCGGGAGCACCAGTGCCACATTTTACATATGGTACCCTGAGGTTACCGGCAGAGAGGTGCATCTCTGCCTGACCGATTACGTGACTTAAGTGTTGAACAGTGTATTGTTGCTATAGGATGTGATACCACTACCAGGCAGGCCATGTGGTCCAAATTAAACTACTGTACATGTAGTTTGCTGTCTTTTTGTACATTATGCTGTTGGTATAAACATACTTGCCTACTCTCCCTCATTCTGCAGGAGACTCCCTGAAATAGAAGAAATCTCCCAAACTCCCTGAATAGTCCAGCAATCTCACTGATTGCACCTTAACCCCTGATAAGGGGTAAGGTAGAGAATAGAATAACAGTTGGTAAGAGTAATTCTAGAAAGGCACTTGTAAATAATGGTAAGTTACCATTAAAGCAAAAGGGCAAACGAAATATTAACATAAAATGTCTGCTTGCGAAAGCAAGAAGCCTATCAGGTAAAATGGGGGAATTGGAATGGCATGTATCAAAAAATCAGTATGATATTATAGGTATTACGGAAACATGGTGGGACGACTCTGTTAGGGTCTCCTGCCCTGTGCTGCCACGTCGTCATGGCAACCGGGAGACAAGTGCTAGTGGAGTAACCTGAGCGCAGCTGATACTCCGGTTCGGGTCTTTTGCTGTGCAGTGGTTATAGGCTCTGTGCACGGCAGGGGATCCGGTGCTGGTTTTTGTGCTCACAGTCTGTGAGGTCTGAGTGGGGCGTGGACAGCACCTGCTTTATAAGGCCTCTTTTCAGGGTAAGCAGATGCTGCTGAATCTTTGTTGGTTAGTCAGTTCATGAAAGTTAGCCAGTACTGTGTAGCTTTGTATTTGTTTGTTGCTTACTGCAAATAGGCCTGGGGATTTGGTATTACACTCTGCCAATCCAGACCTAGCAGTAAGACTGGAGTCAGTCGTTTAGCTTGCTGGGGTTCTGTTACTACTCTGTGAACTTAGCAAGTTTGCGGCTGTATTCTAAGACTTGCCTGTCTAATCCTGTCTCACTGTGCTAGGTGTCAGGGGTCAGTTTAGTGGCAGTAAGCTAAAACCTGTGCACTGCAAGTGAGAATCAGGATTGTGGAGTCTCTCCTTGTGTCTATCATTCCATCTCTGACCAAGGAGTTTACTGCCACACCCGTTGGTAACCCTTTAGGGTTTTGCTGTTGCCCTTAGCAACAGCATTTCGGGTTCTCTACGTATTAAAACACAACATCTTGCTATTTCCATCTGAGCAGTTCTAATACAAGGGAGATACCCAGTTCCTTAGCCTCTGGGCTTCTCTGTTCACTTTGTGTGTATTTTGTTACCCTATCACCTTCTGTGTACGTTATGTCATATTCCCCAGTTTGTCTGTGAGTCCATTTGTTTTGCATAACAGTTCAAACACCAGTACATTCCTGCAGACACTGGAGTGCATAACAGTTCTGACACCAGTACTTTCCTGCAGGCACTGGTGTGCATAACATATTCAGCAGCCTAATACTCCTGTTGAAATTTTGTGGGAATATGGAGCATACCCCTCAAAATACGTTGCAACAGGTGGTCGATCAGGTGCAGGTCCTGACTCGACAATTTAATGATTTGTCCATTAAAATGCACACCTCCCAGGCTGCTGGCGGAGCTCCCGCAGCAGCAGCACCTGCAGGGGTTAAGGAGCCGAAAGTAAATCTCCCGGATCGTTTTTCTGGAGATCGCTCGCAGTTCTTTTGTTTCAAGGAGAGCTGCAAGCTATACTTCCGGCTTAGGCCTCAGTCTTCTGGGTCGGAGATTCAGCGGGTGGGCATAGTGATTTCCTTGCTACAAGGAGACCCACAGGTCTGGGCATATGGGTTGCAGCCTGACTGTCCGTCGCTTAAAAGTGTTGATGCTTTTTTTACGGCACTGGGCATGTTGTATGATGACCCTGACAAGACGGCCTCAGCCGAGGCTCAGATTTCGATCCTTAAGCAAGGGCGAAGGCCAGTTGAGGTTTACTGTACGGAGTTTCGGAGGTTGGCCCATGATACCCAGTGGAATGACCCAGCCCTGAGACACCAGTACCGAAGAGGTCTTTCTAACCAGATAAAGGACCAACTGGTACAATATCCCTTGCCTGATAGCTTGGATCAGCTCATGCAGTTATCCATCCAGGTGGATAGACGGCTGAGAGAGCGTAGGCTTGAAAGGGAGACTGAGATTTCCTTCCTTCCCAAGGGAACCTCAGACTCTGAGGAATTTTCTGAGGAGCCTATGCAGATTGGGGCTACCCGCCTCTCCTCGCGTGAGAAGACGCGGAGGAGACAGCAGGGCTTGTGTTTGTACTGTGGGAATAAAGGTCATGTGGTAGTATCATGCCCAGAAAAGCCGGAAAACTTCAGGGCCTGAGGGTGATGGGAAATATCCTGTCAGGCCAGAAGTCAGAATTTCCCAAGAAGACTTTTATCATTCCGGTGACCTTGAAGATCCTCGGTCAAACTGTCAAGACTGAGGCCTTTGTGGACAGTGGGGCCGACGGGGTTTTTATGGACCGCCAATTCGCCCTGAAACACTCTGTTCCCTTAGTACCCTTGGCATCGGAAATTGAGATTTGTGGGTTAAACGGGGAACCATTATCCCAAGGTAAAATTACCTCTTGCACTAGCCAGATTTCTTTGTTTATTGGAGCCACACACTCTGAAAAATTGTCCTTTTATGTGACTGTCTGTACTTTTGCCCCATTGGTGTTGGGGTTACCCTGGTTAAGGGCCCACAATCCTCAATTTGACTGGGTCTCTGGGGAGATTCTTAGTTGGGGTACTGATTGTTTCAGGAGTTGCTTGAGCCTTCCAGTCAGGCTCTCGCAGCTAAGTTTGTCAGGATTGCCAGGGTGTTATGCAGATTTTGCGGACGTGTTCTCCAAAAAAGTTGCAGAGGTACTACCTCCCCATCGCCCCTATGACTGTGCCATTGATTTGTTGCCAAATGCTAAGCTTCCCAAGAGCAGGTTGTACTCCCTGTCACGTCCTGAGACTCAGGCTATGGCAGAGTACATTCAGGAGAACTTGGCTAAGGGATTTATCAGACCTTCACAGTCTCCAGTTGGGTCGGGGTTCTTCTTCGTGGGTAAAAAGGACGGTTCGTTGCGACCCTGCATCGACTTCAGGGAATTGAACCGTATCACGATTAAAAACTCATACCCACTGCCTCTCATTTCGGTCTTGTTTGACCAGCTTCGTACTGCCACCATTTTTTCTAAGATTGACCTACGCGGTGCGTACAATCTAATCCGAATAAGAGAGGGGGATGAATGGAAGACTGCCTTTAATACCCACTCAGGGCATTATGAATATTTGGTGATGCCTTTTGGGCTCTGTAATGCCCCGGCAGTCTTCCAGGATTTCATGAATGATGTGCTCAGGGAATATTTGGATAGATTCTTAGTTGTATACTTAGATGACATCCTAATCTTCTCCCATTCCCTGGAGGAACATCGGAAGCATGTACGCTTAGTCCTCCAGAAACTCAGAGACCACCGGCTTGGGGCGAAGCTGGAGAAGTGCGAATTTGAAGTTCAGCAAATCGCATTTCTAGGATATATTATCTCCCCAGAAGGTTTCCAAATGGAGGGTTCCAAGGTACAGGCAGTCCTGGATTGGGTGCAGCCCACTAGTTTGAAGGCGCTTCAGCGTTTCCTGGGCTTTGCAAATTTTTATAGACGATTTATCGCTGGATTTTCGTCTATAGTGGCGCCCTTGGTGGCACTCACTAAGAAAGGGGCGGATGTTGCTCACTGGTCTTGTGAGGCTAAAGCGGCTTTTGCCCGTCTCAAAAGGGCATTTGTTTCGGCCAAGGTGCTGCGACACCCAGATCCAGAGCGTCCTTTTGTGGTGGAGGTGGATGCCTCTGAGATGGGTATTGGGGCAGTGCTTTCTCAGATGGGAGTGTCTGATAATCGCCTTCATCCCTGTGCTTACTTTTCCCGTAAATTTTCGCCTGCCGAGATGAATTATGACGTGGGTAACCGGGAATTGTTGGCTATTAAGGATGCACTCGAGGAGTGGAGACACTGGCTTGAGGGGGCTAAGTTTGTGGTCTCAATTCTCACTGACCATAAGAATCTGGCATATTTAGAGTCAGCGAAGCGTCTCAATGCCAGGCAGGCACGATGGGCTTTGTTTTTTGCTCGCTTTAATTTTTTGATAACATATCGCCCTGGGTCAAAAAACATCAAGGCTGATGTGCTCTCGCAGAGTTTTGCTCCAATCCAGGAGACCACCGAGGAGCCGTTGCCCATTGTTTCCCCATCATGTATTAAAGTGGGCATTACCCAGGACCTCTTATCATTAGTCCTTAGAGCACAGGAGCAGGCTCCTCCAGACCTTCCGGTAGGTCTTTTGTTTGTGTCTCCTAGGTTAAGACAGCGAGTGTTCCTGGAATTCCATGCCAAGAAGTCGGCAGGTCACCCGGGTATTGCCAGAACTCGGGAGTTGCTATCTAGGGCGGTGTGGTGGCCCTCGGTGGCTAAGGATGTGGATCAGTGGGTTCGGGCATGTGACATCTGTGCCCGAAATAAGACTCCTAGAGGGGTTCCTGTTGGCCCATTACATCCACTCTCTATCCCATCTAAGCCATGGACCCACATTTCAATGGATTTTGTGGTGGACTTGCCCAAATCCTCGGGGATGACAGCCATCTGGGTTGTCGTTGACAGGTTTTCGAAGATGGCGCACTTCGTTCCACTGGTTGGGCTGCCATCAGCCAGACGCCTGTCTGAATTATTTATGCTGCATGTTGTGCGTCTCCACGGGTTGCCACTTGATGTGGTCTCTGACCGCGGATCCCAGTTTGTGGCCAAATTCTGGAGGGCATTTTGTTCCGATCTCCAGATTTCTGTCAGCTTGTCGTCAGGCTACCATCCGCAGTCTAATGGGCAGACTGAAAGGGTGAACCAGTCCTTGGAGCAGTTCCTCAGGTGTTATGTCTCCAAGTGTCAGACTGACTGGGTTGCTCATCTGTCCATGGCGGAGTTTGCCTATAACAACGCGGCTCACTCTGCTACAGGGATCTCTCCCTTCCTTTGTGTGTATGGGCATCATCCTAAGGCCAATTCTTTTGACCCCCTGGACTCCACGCCTGGTGGTTCCTCTGTGGTTTCGGTCCTTAGAGGTATTTGGCGGAAAGTGAAGAAAGCCCTTGTGTCTGTGTCATTAGTGACCAAAAGGGTTTTTGATAAGCGGAAAAGACCCTGCAGCTTCAAATTAGGAGACTTCGTCTGGTTGTCAACCAAGAATTTGAAGTTGAGACAGCCATCTCATAAGTTAGGCCCCCGGTTCATCGGCCCTTATAAGATCACCAGGGTTATCAATCCGGTGGCATTTCAGTTAGATCTGCCCCGTTCTTTGGGTATCAATAAAACATTTTATTGTTCCCTTTTAAAACGGGCGATTAGTAATCCTTCTTCCAGTGGAAGACCTTCCCCTCTTCTGATACGTGGCCAGAGGGAGTTTGTTGTTGAAAGGATTCTTGACTCCAAGGTGGTTCGGGGTCGGCTGTCATTTTTGGTGCACTGGAAGGGGTATGGCCCGGAGGAGCGGTCGTGGGTGCGCAGTTGTGATCTTCATGCCCCCAGACTGATACGCTCTTTCTTCTCGCAGTTCCCCGATAAACCCGGTGGTAGGGGTTCTTTGACCCCTCGTCAGAGGGGGGTACTGTTAGGGTCTCCTGCCCTGTGCTGCCACGTCGTCATGGCAACCGGGAGACAAGTGCTAGTGGAGTAACCTGAGCGCAGCTGATACTCCGGTTCGGGTCTTTTGCTGTGCAGTGGTTATAGGCTCTGTGCACGGCAGGGGATCCGGTGCTGGTTTTTGTGCTCACAGTCTGTGAGGTCTGAGTGGGGCGTGGACAGCACCTGCTTTATAAGGCCTCTTTTCAGGGTAAGCAGATGCTGCTGAATCTTTGTTGGTTAGTCAGTTCATGAAAGTTAGCCAGTACTGTGTAGCTTTGTATTTGTTTGTTGCTTACTGCAAATAGGCCTGGGGATTTGGTATTACACTCTGCCAATCCAGACCTAGCAGTAAGACTGGAGTCAGTCGTTTAGCTTGCTGGGGTTCTGTTACTACTCTGTGAACTTAGCAAGTTTGCGGCTGTATTCTAAGACTTGCCTGTCTAATCCTGTCTCACTGTGCTAGGTGTCAGGGGTCAGTTTAGTGGCAGTAAGCTAAAACCTGTGCACTGCAAGTGAGAATCAGGATTGTGGAGTCTCTCCTTGTGTCTATCATTCCATCTCTGACCAAGGAGTTTACTGCCACACCCGTTGGTAACCCTTTAGGGTTTTGCTGTTGCCCTTAGCAACAGCATTTCGGGTTCTCTACGTATTAAAACACAACATCTTGCTATTTCCATCTGAGCAGTTCTAATACAAGGGAGATACCCAGTTCCTTAGCCTCTGGGCTTCTCTGTTCACTTTGTGTGTATTTTGTTACCCTATCACCTTCTGTGTACGTTATGTCATATTCCCCAGTTTGTCTGTGAGTCCATTTGTTTTGCATAACAGTTCAAACACCAGTACATTCCTGCAGACACTGGAGTGCATAACAGTTCTGACACCAGTACTTTCCTGCAGGCACTGGTGTGCATAACAGACTCTCACGACTAGGTTACTAATTTGGAGGGATATTCACTTCTCAGGAGGGACAGGGCTACCAAAAGGGGAGGAGGGGTTTATCTCTATGTAAAACCATCTCTAAAACCAAACTTAATATATGTTATTTACGAGAGGACTGGTGATAATGTGGAATCACTATGGGTTGAGATCACTAGTGGGGGCACTGAAATAAAGAAACTAGTCATTGGCACATGCTACAAGTAACCAGATATTAGCATACGTGACGAGGAACTGCTCTCACAGCAAATTGAAAAAGCTGCGGGAATGGGGGACATCCTAGTGTTAGGGGATTTTTAACTATCCGGGTATAAACTGGAGTAACGATTCATGTGTAAAAATTAGGAGCAGCAGGATTCTAAACACATTAAAGGATCAATACTTGTCTCAATTAGTCGAGGACCCAACCAGAGGTTATAATGTTCTGGACCAAGTTATTACCAATAATGTGGACATTATATCAAACATTACAGTTGGGGAGACCTTGGGAAACAGTGATCACTATATGATCACATTCAGCATCAGTTTCAAGAAACATAGCTATAAGGAATCAACAAAAACATTCAACTTTAGAAAAGCTAACTTCAATATGCTAAACGACATTGACTGGGAAGTTTTGTTTCATAGTAAAAACACATCGAAAATGTGGGATGCTTTAAAAGGGTTGCTTGATAGCAATACAGGTTGAGTATCCCTTATCCAAAATGCTTGGGACCAGAGGTATTTTGGATATCGGATTTTTCCGTATTTTGGAATAATTGCATACCATAATGAGATATCATGGCGATGGGACCTAAGTCTAAGCACATAATGCATTTATGTTTCATATACACCTTATACACACAGCCTGAAGGTAATTTTAGCCAATATTTTTAATAACTTTGTGTATTAAACAAAGTGTGTGTACATTCACACAATTCATTTATGTTTCATATACACCTTATACACAGCCTGAAGGTCATTTAATACAATATTTTTAATAACTTTGTGTATTAAACAAAGTTTGAGTACATTGAGCCATAGAAAACAAAGATTTCACTATTTCAGTCTCACTCAAAAAAGTCCGTATTTCAGAATATTCCGTATTTCGGAATATTTGGATATGGGATACTCAACCTGTATTCACAAATTCATACCCTTGGGCAGTAAATGCAAGAGTAATAGACTCAAATCAATGTGGCTTAATAAGGATGTCAAAGAAGCAATGGCTAAAAAGAGGTGTTCTTTTAAAACATTTAAAACTAATGGAGGGGAGGAGTCATTCCAGTATTACAAAGAATGCAATAAAAGATGCAAAAAAGTAATAAGGGCCGCTAGAATTGTAAACGAAAAACAAATTGCTATAGAGAATAAAGCCAATTCCAAAGAGTTTTATAAATACATAAACATTAAAGGGTTAAAAAAATAGAACATAGGCCCATTAAAAGATGAACTGCGAGCCTTGGAAACGATGTCAAAATAAAAGCGGATATACTGAACAGCTTTTTTTCACCAGGGAGGATAAGACGGTGTTAGTAGTGCATAACGACAGTGAGGGTAATGATTCTTGGCTAGATGCTTGTTTAAGTGAGGAAATAGTCCTGGAGAGACTAAGCAACATAAAGATTAATAAATCACCGGGACCAAATGGTTTTCATACGAGGGTTATTATGGAGCTTAAGGCACAGCTTGCAAGACCCTTATCTTGATTTTCTATAGTTCCATTAAATCGGGTATGGTACCGATGGATTGGCGTATAGCTGAGGTAGTGCCATTATTTAAAAAGGGTTCTAAAAATCATCCTGGGTACTATAGACCAGTTAGTTTAACCTCTATAGTGGGTAAAATATTGGAAGGAATTTTGAGGGATAGCATAGAGGATTATCTGCGGAATACTAAGTTTATGAGCAGGAGTTACCATGGGTTTGTGAGCGACAGATCATGTCAAACTAACTTAATTAGCTTCTACGACGAAGTGAGCGATAATCTTAACCAGGGAAAAGCAGTGGATGTGGTCTATTTAGATTTTGCAAAAGCCTTCAATACAGTGCCTCACAAGAGACTGATCATCAAATTAAGGGAACTTGGCCTAGGATACACTATTTGTACATGGATAGGTAATTGGCTGGATAACAGGGTACAATGAGTAGTGGTCAATGAGATGTTCTCCAGCTGGGCACTAGTAGTCAGCAGTATACCACAAGGGTCCATATTTGGTCCGCTACTGTTCAATATATGTATTAATGACCTAGGAATAGGCCTGGGAAGCATAGTATCAATCTTTGCAGATGATACTAAACTGTGTAAGGTAATTAATTCAGAAATAGATGTGGAGTCTCTACAGAATGACTTATTTAAACTTGAATTCTGGGTGTCTAAATGGGGAATAAGGTTCAATATTGAAAAATGCAAAGCTATGCATTTTGGGATTAAAAACAAACTTGCATCCTATTCACTTAATGGGGAAAATATAGGGGTATCAGTAGTGGAAAAAGATTTGGGGGTCCTCATAGATAATACACTCAATAGCAGTACACAGTGTCAAAATGCAGTGAAGAAGACAAGTAAAGTCCTTGCTTGCATAAAACGGGGTATTGAGACCAGGGACGAGGATGTAATCATGCCGCTGTACAAATCATTGGTACGTCCGCACCTGGAATATTGTGTTCAGGTTTTGGCACCATATTATAAAAAAGATATTGGAGAACTCGAAAGAGTTCAAAGGCGTGCTACTAAACTGATTAAAGGGTTAGAGACACTGGAGTACGAGGAAAGGCTAACTATGTTAAATATGTATACTCTAGAAAAGAGGCGTCTAAGAGGAGATATTATTAATATCTTCAAATATGTAAAGGGTCATTACAAGGAGTTAGCAGGGGATTTGTTTATTAATAGAACTCTGTATAGGACACATGGAAACTCACTGAGGTTAGAGGAGAGAAAATTCCATACAAAACGTAGGAAGGGGTTCTTCAGGGCAATAAAGATTTGGAACTCCCTGCCGGAGAAGGTAATAATGGCGGACTCTGTAAATGCATTCAAAATCAGATTGGACAGCTTTCTAGCTGAAAACAGTATAACCTGGGCAGAGTCAAGGTCTGCAGAAGCATGACCGGAACATCAACTGTCAGTGCAGTGCTATATGCTGGAAGTCCAACTGCACTAAGTGAGTGTAATAATTCCACTCATACTGTATAGTCATTTTGGACAGGTTGGTATTGGGTGATCGGTGGTTGGGAGACTGGCGGTCACCATACCGACGCCGGGATTCCGTCTGTCAGATGGCCAGCAGGAGGGATTTCGGCCAGCACAACAAAGACCTTTGCGGGCTCGTTGCGCTTGCCACAGGTTCTATCCCACTCTATGGGAATAGTCCCTGTTGCTCGGCATGCCAACTGGCGGGCTAGTCAGTGTTCATGATGCCAGCGCTGGTATTGTAACCGCATCCTTTTTGGACTTGAGGAGTCTGCACACTGCAAGCATCTGGTTGTTCATTTATTGTTCCTCTCCCTGATGTTAGATCGAGACCATACATACCTCAATCCTTTTCTAGGTCTCTAAGCTATACAACAGTGAAAATGTGATATAAATTCATACAGTAGTTTTTGTGTGATGCCAGAACGTACAGACACAGTCTAAATTTCACTTTTTTTTTGTCTCCATGGTCCATAAACAGTCCCTAGAAGTATAATTCTCAATAAAAAAATGTCTATGTACAGACACAACCCTTACAGTTTTATTATATGTATATATTTTTATTGTAGGGTGTCCCTATTTATCTTTGGCTATGTAAGGCTTTGTGTGAACCCAATTTCCACTGTTGTTATGTTGTTTATTACTGTTCCAGTGTTTCAATGATAACCTCATTTAAGGACAAAATGATGAAAACTAGTGTGCCCTGAGCAGTCTCCAAGTGTGCCGCCATAGAAGCACATCCAGGCCCGTCAGTGTTTTGCCGTTACTGAGGCCCTGGAACGATCAATACTGGTGGGTTTAGTGGTTGCAGAGCCAGTTCTTATTTAGGACCCGGGCAGTGTTGGGCTCTTCTGGCTTTCTCAGATGTGGCTCAGGCGTTACCTATGGAGAAGCTGTAACATGACATCATAGGACATGCAACTGCACCATGCATCACCATTATATTTGAATGTGCCTTGGCAATACTTAAATCTTGTTCAGTGTGCCGCGAGATGTAAAGGGTTGAAAATCTCTTTGCTACAGTGTCGTCACCATGTTGTTATAAAAACAACAAAAGACGAGCATTGGTAAAGGGGCTGCTGGAGGGGCCTGGCAGAAGCCCGAGTTTGCTACCCCTCCCCAGTATGCCTGTGCTGTAGCCAGTGGCAGTGACGCCGTCTTCATGGTGATTTCTTTGGGAAGATGGCACTGCACATAGAAAGCAAAGACTCTGGCACTGCTCCTGATTGGCTTCTGGTCCGTGAACACGGACCGGCACCTGATTTAAGATACCCGCGCCATCGCCGGAGATTGGACTGGGGAGCAAGAGAGGTGTGCGCTGTGCTCTCCTGCCCTCGATGCAAGCAAGGTGGTTGGGCCGCAAAAGGACCCCTGCCCGCGGGCCACAAAAGGATGCGGTAGGAGCTGCGAGTTTGACACCCCTGCCCTAGAGTTTCAGAATTTCTGTCATGGCACCCCAAGACCATAGTTTCTTAGTGAGAAATTTAGAAAAAAATATAAAATGAAGTAAATAGTGTTTATAATATGTTAACCTTAGGTTCAGTTATGTGGTGAAGGACTGGTTTTGCCGATTAAATTCACTATAAGCAATTTGAATTGTTCATGGACCACCAAACTACAGCACCACTGCAAGGCCTCCCCTATCCCCCCCTTCCCACCTTTCCCAAGGAACCCCAGGGTCTCACGGCCCCCTGTATGGAAACTACTGCCATAAAATAAACTTATTTTTATAACTACATGTAATTCACCTTAGATCTCAGTTCCTTTAAGGTTTTATATCCTTGTATACAGTAAACTACACATATTTGAAAATCCTACACCAGGCACAAGTAATAATTCAGATGCGTTGTTGACCGGTGGCCGGGATCCTGGTGGTCAGCATACCGATGACAGGATCCTGACTGCCAGAATGCCGGGAGAGGGGCAAGCAAAATGAAGCCCCTTGCTGTGGGCTTCACGCTGCGAGCTTGGTGGCTTGCTGCCCTTGCCACAGGTTCTATTCCCTCTCTATGGGTGTCATGGACACCAACTAGTGGGAATAGTCCTTGGCCCCACTGACTACATTCGGTTGCCGGGATCCCGGTGGTGGTAAGCTGACCGCCGGGATGGTGACTACATCCCATTTAGATGACTATGTGGGAGTTTTAGCATTATTATCCTATTTGTATATAAAAAGTGTTGAAAGGGGAGAGCGCTACTGCGCAGATTCCATACTGTTCCTTCAGGAAGGCTTCACTCCCTGTACCAAGATGGCTGCTGACCTAAATCCTGCACATAAATGCGGCGGCATCTTGTTAATGTCTTAGAGCATCACAGTGGGAGACAGTAGTTTTTCACTTAACTCCTCAGAGACCTGAGATTATCAGAGATCCACAACACTTCCAGTGATCCTGCCGAATAACACCCCTCTCATCTCAGCCTCCGCTCAGTGAGAACCAGTGTGTTACAGTGATTAAGTGGGGTTCATAGAAATATTTTATGCAATTCACAGTATGAGCTTACCATCTTCAGAGTGTTGGAGAATTATTATACATTTGTATTTTTTGGTCAGAGAATTTTTTTTTATTATTTTATAATGTAACTGGACCCTGTATTGTTATTTTCCCCTCAGCTCACTTTAAAATAGATATAAAGGAGAAAGATATCTAAAAGCAATTATAGAGTAAGACCATTTTCCTTACTGCGTAAGCTGCAAACTAGGTGTCCTGTTAGTTGCTTTTCATTTTACCTTTGTATGCCTTACTGCCATGTTTTACTTATAGCACAGTGTAATCTATGTAGTGGACCCAAAATGGCTGCCTCACATGGTACTCTCTTGTGTAGAGTAAACAATGCATGGTTTTAAACTCTCCTAATATATTTGTCTCCCTAAGTATGTGTCATTTCTTCACCTTTTGAGAGAATTTATTTATTAAGACAACTTCAAGCAAAATATATTTAAAAAATAAATGTCTATTTTTATTTTAAGCAAAATGTAGCCTATTTTTGTTCTACTACTACTACTTCTTCTTCTTCTTCTTCTTCTTCTCCTTCTTCTTCTTTGTCTTCCTCTTCTTCTTTAAAAACACCACACCGTCTTTAAGAAAAAAGTTTATTAGTCAGGGTCTTCACCTGGGGGCGGCAGCCTTTAAGTTCTTTAGCATGGCTGCCGCCTTCCCAGGGCTTCCAGCTTCTTCACCTGGTGGGCGGCGGCTGTTAAGCTCTTTTGCATAGCCCTTGGAGAACCACAATTGCCAGCATGTCCGGACATAAAGGGCCCCCTGGCACCTGTAAAGAAAATATTAAAATAAAAACACCACACCGTCTTTAATTTTTTTTTTATTAGTCAGGGTCTTCACCTGGGGACGGCGGCATTTAAGCACTTTTGCATGGCCACTGCCTCTCCAGGGCTTCCGCCGTCTTCACCTGGGGTGCTGCCGCCTCCCCAGGGCTTCCGTCGTCTTTCTCCGGCGTCTTCACCTGGGAGGCAGCGGCCTTTAAGCTCTTTTGCATGGCTGCCGCCTTCCCGGGGCTTCCAGCGTCTTCACCTGGTGGATGGTGGCTTTTAAGCTTTTTTGCATAGCACTTGGAGAACCACAAGTGCCAGCATCTCCGCACATAAAGGGCCCACTGGCACCTGTAGTCCACCTGTAAAAAAAATATTAAAATAAAAACACCACTCCGTCTTTAAAAAAAAGTTTATTAGTCAGGGTCTTCACCTGGGGGCGGCGGCCTTTAAGCTTTTTTGCATGGCTGCCGCCTCTCCAGGGCTTCCGACGCCTTCACCTGGGGGGCCGCCTCCCTCCCAGGCTTCCAGCGTCTTCACCGGGGAGACAGCGGCCTTTAAGCTCTTGTGCATGGCTTCCGCCTTCCCAGGGCTTCCAGCGTCTTCACCTGGTGGGCGGCAGCCGTTAAGCTCTTTTGCATAGCACTTGGAGAACCACAAGTGCCAGCATGTCCGGACATAAAGGGCCCGCTGGCTCCTGTAGTCCACCTGTAAAGAAAATATTAAAATAAAAACACCACACCATCTTTAAAAAAAAGTTTATTATTCAGGGTCTTCACCTGGGGGCGGCGGCCTTTAAGATCGTTTGCATGGCTACAGCCCATCCAGGACTTCCAGCGTCTTCTTTCTTAAGGAGCTCTTCCACCGTCGGACTGACGCTGATGCCTCGTGCTGACTTATATAAGTCAGCCGGAGGGGCCGGGGTGATGACGCAGCGAGCTGTGATTGGCTCGTGGTTGCCATCTTGAATTAAAAAAATTACGCTGAGGTGCCATTTTTGAAATTGGTACTGCTCCGCTGCCAAACTCTGCAGAATGGCAGTGCCACTAATACTCTCACTGCCACCAATGCCCACACCTCCGCGCACCCATATAGTGATGGCAGCGGATCCAGTGACGGATCCTCTGGCCAATCACTGTGGCCTCACTGACAGGGGTGGGCTTTCATGGGTTGAAAGCACGTCCCTGTATGAAAGCAGCACCTCTAATGGTGCCGCTTTCCCATGCATTTCCAATGGACTTTTAATACTCATGGCTAGGCCCCGCCCACCCCCGCCCCCCCCGCTCCCACACCCTTCCCCATTCACACTGGGAGGCACCACGATCGGTGCCTCCCAAACACATTTAAACAGGGATAATGATTAGATTAATATAAAGGAGATACTTATGACACAGAATACAGTATGTGTCATAAGGATCTTCTTTATATTATTTTAATCATTAATGACAGGGGAGGCACTGCCTCCCCTGCCTTCCCTGACTGCACGTCCCTGGTTTGCCCAGACCACCCGCCCTCCAACTAACCTTGCCTAACCCAGTCTTCCCATCTGTCACCTCAAATCTGATATCTTGACCTATTTACCCGGCAGGAGAAAAACGCACCTATACGTCAATGGTTAGAGAGTGAAAAAAGAGAGCAAGAAATGAGTGGGGCATGGAGAGCCCACCGGGGGAATGCAGAGGTAAAGGCCCATGCTTAGGGGTGTGGCCTGCTGCCACAGAGGCTTGGCTAACATGGTATAGGGCCCATGATAAATATACATAGTAAATACTGCTAGTACATGCATGATAATGTACCAGATTAATAACTGCAATGCACTGTAGATAATATGTATAATGTACAATTCAAGTGCACAGACGGGACCTGATCCATAGACGAGGAGGTGGGCCCCCAGACAGTAGGGTTCCACCGGTGGTTTCCCCTGTACCCCTATGGGTTATGACTGTCCCCCTCCCCCCACACTCCCTGAGTGGGAATGAGGGGGGAGGGGGACAGTCATAACCACCATAGCATTCATTTCTGACGCTAACAGGAATTACAACTGTACAAATGTAGCTATTCTCGTTGTGGCTACATCTTAAGGTGATTGCGCCTTGCTAGTCGCGACCGCACCACGTACATCTGGACATCTAAGACATGTGTGTGCCCCATTCACATGGATGGGGGCGGCAAATGCCGCAACTCGACATAGCTAGGCACAGGTGCGCATTGCTGCGTCGAGGGTGCACGTTTCCCTCAGATGTAGCCATGATCAGCATGGCTACATCTGTATATAGTATTGGATAAAAACAAAGGTAATGATTAAAGCACAATTTAATTCTCTTACATCTCTACATATTAATAAAAATGGATCAGCGTGCAACACTGGCACACTGGGATTTAGGCAGGCAGAGAGAGAGAGTAAAGCACCCTTCATATATCTCCAATGGCCCATTTGCAGCCGCTTGTGGATGTTAAGTAATGGCACTGTCCCAGTAGGTGTGAGATTTTGTTTTTATCCAATACTATGCTATCCCCAAGGTCGTAAGTCATATATTATAATAGTCATGCTAAACGTCTGCCGACGATTCAAAATAAGCTGCTCTTATCTTTGTCCAGTCACTAACCTTCTACCAGTGTGCTATGCCGTGCCAGGCCTCTGAAAGCATATGCAAGAAACAGCAACAGCATAGCCCTGACATAGGCAGTTTCCATTATGACATCACAGCATGACCTCACACAGCCCACCAGACCGGCTAAGACTGGTTATTTCTGGTTTGAGGCCCTTGTCTTTTACATGACTGACCTAAGGGAAATGTGACTTAAAATTATTACATGAGAAAAATGTTATTACTGCCATTTGCCGGCAGTTTTGCTCACTTAGGTGGTCATTCCGAGTTGTTCGCTCGTTGCCGATTTTCGTTATTTTGCGATTTTCCGCTTACTGTGCATGCGCAATGTAAATTTGCTATGCAGTTAGGTATTTTACTCACGGCATTACGAGGTTTTTTCTTCGTTCTGGTGATAGTAATGTGATTGACAGGAAGTGGGTGTTTCTGGGCGGAAACTGGCGTTTTGTGGGTGTGTTGGAAAAAACGCTACCGTTTCTGGGAAAAACGCGGAAGTGGCTGGAGAAACGGGGGAGTGTCTGGGCGAATGCTGGGTGTGTTTGTGACGTCAAACCAGGAACGAAACTGACTGAAATGATCGCAATGGCTAAGTCCGGAGCTACTCAGAAACTGCTAAGAAAGGTCTATTCGCAATATTGCGAATCCGTCGGTCGCAATTTTGAGAAGCTAAGATTCACACCCAGTAGGCGGCGACATAGCGTGTGCAAAGCTGCTAAAAGCAGCTTGCGAGCGAACAACTCGGAATGAGGGCCTTAGTGGCATCTAATCTTGTGATGTATATTTTATATTTTACAAATAGAGCCTGATTAAGGTTGGATCGCAATCGCAATAAGCGATCCAACGGTAAAAATTGCTAAGAGGATGCGGGATCCTGCGCAGGGCCCATCCTGCGCATGCGCCTGCATTTTCTGCATTTTCTACGGCGCCCCACAGAAAATGCGATTGCTTCTGCCTGTCTATGAGGCAGAGATGGTCACGGGGGGGGGGGGGGGGGGAGGAGGCATCGCTCCATTTCAAAGACGGAGATGGAGTATTGCGGGGACGAGACTTCAAAACAGGAGCGGCAACGGAGAAACAGAGGGGGTAGTCGGTGCAGCTGCATGACATCACACGCAGCCGATGCTATCACAAAAATGGCTGTGGGTCTCATGCGGGCGCCTAACATGTGGGGCATACTAGCCTTGTGCTGGGCGTCCCCCCGCATGTCAGAGAATCTGATCATAAATGTGCTAAATTTAGCACATCTAGGATCAGGTCTGAATCACCCCCATGGAACAAAAAAAAAGGCCCAAATTATGTGATTTTAGTTTTGTTTGTCAATTTTTGAAAACAAAAAAACAAAACCAGTCACGGCAGTTTGGCAAAAACCAAATGCAAAGCCGGATGACGAATCAGGGCCAATTGCAAATCCAGCAAAAATGGTCCTGTGCACATCTCTAGTAATATTCTAATACCACATTGAGTTTGCTAGCATTGTATGCCTAGGGATGTGCTGATATGAGACATTCCCTTTAACTCCTGTTTTATTGAGTTTAATAAATTATTCCTGTAGTTTAGCTGGTCATTCAAAACTTGGGATCAGTGCTACCATATGGTCCCAACTGGTCTGCACATGTGCACTGATGTTGCTTGCTAACTGGTAGCTGCATTAGAAGTTGTTGCATTCCACAGGAGTAGCTAGCTGCTTATATCCAGTTTTGCATTCCACATGGCACAGTTCGGGAGCACCAGTGCCACATTTTACATATGGTACCCTGAGGTTACCGGCAGAGAGGTGCATCTCTGCCTGACCGATCACGTGACTTAAGTGTTGAACAGTGTAATGTTGCTATAGGAAGTGATACCACTACCAGGCAGGCCATGTGGTCCAAATTAAACTACTGTACATGTAGTTTGCTGTCTTTTTGTACATTATTCTGTTGGTATAAACATACTTGCCTACTCTCCCTCATTCTGCAGGAGACTCCCTGAAATAGAAGAAATCTCCCAAACTCCCTGAATAGTCCAGCAATCTCACTGATTGCACCTTAACCCCTGATGGGGGGTAAGGTAGAGAATAGAATAACAGTTGGTAAGAGTAATTCTAGAAAGGCACTTGTAAATAATGGTAAGTTACCATTAAAGCAAAAGGGCAAAGGAAATATTAACATAAAATGTCTGCTTGCGAAAGCAAGAAGCCTATCAGGTAAAATAGGGGAATTAGAATGGCATGTATCAAAAAATCAGTATGATATTATAGGTATTACGGAAACATGGTGGGACGACTCTCACGACTAGGTTACTAATTTGGAGGGATATTCACTTCTCAGGAGGGACAGGGCTACCAAAAGGGGAGGAGAGGTTTGTCTCTATGTAAAACCATCTCTAAAACCAAACTTAATATATGTAATTTACGAGGGGACTGGTGATAATGTGGAATCACTATGGGTTGAGATCACTAGTGGGGGCACTGAAATAAAGAAACTAGTCATTGGCACATGCTACAAGCAACCAGATATTAGCATACGTGACGAGGAACTGCTGTCACAGCAAATTGAAAAAGCTGCGGGAATGGGGGACATCCTAGTGTTAGGGGATTTTTAACTATCCGGGTATAAACTGGAGTAACGATTCATGTGTAAAAATTAGGAGCAGCAGGATTCTAAACACATTAAAGGATCAATACTTGTCTCAATTAGTCGAGGACCCAACCAGAGGTTATAATGTTCTGGACCAAGTTATTACCAATAATGTGGACATTATATCAAACATTACAGTTGGGGAGACCTTGGGAAACAGTGATCACTATATGATCACATTCAGCATCAGTTTCAAGAAACATAGCTATAAGGAATCAACAAAAACATTCAACTTTAGAAAAGCTAACTTCAATATGCTAAACGACATTGACTGGAAAGTTTTGTTTCATAGTAAAGACACATCGGAAATGTGGGATGCTTTAAAAGGGTTGCTTGATAGCAATATTCACAAATTCATACCCTTGGGCAGTAAATGCAAGAGTAATAGACTCAAATCAATGTGGCTTAATAAGGATGTCAAAGAAGCAATGGCTAAAAAGAGGTGTTCTTTTAAAGCATTTAAAACTAATGGAGGGGAGGAGTCATTCCAGTATTACAAAGAATGCAATAAAAGATGCAAAAAAGTAATAAGGGCAGCTACAATTGTAAACGAAAAACAAATTGCTATAGAGAATAAAGCCAATTCCAAAGAGTTTTATAAATACATAAACATTAAAGGGTTAAAAAAATAGAACAAAGGCCCATTAAAAGATGAACTGCGAGCCTTGGAAACGATGTCAAAATAAAAGCGGATATACTGAACAGCTTTTTTTCACCAGGGAGGATCAGACGGTGTTAGTAGTGCATAACGACAGTGAAGGTAATGATTCTTGGCTAGATGCTTGTTTAAGTGAGGAAATAGTCCTGGAGAAACTAAGCAACATAAAGATTAATAAATCACCGGGACCAAATGGTTTTCATACGAGGGTTATTATGGAGTTTAAGGCACAGCTTGCAAGACCCTTATACTTGATTTTCTATAGTTCCATTAAATCGGGTATGGTACAGATGGATTGGCGTATAGCTGAGGTAGTGCCATTATTTAAAAAGGGTTCTAAAAATCATCCTGGGTACTATAGACCAGTTAGTTTAACCTCTATAGTGGGTAAAATATTGGAAGGAATTTTGAGGGATAGCATAGAGGATTATCTGCGGAATACTAAGTTTATGAGCAGGAGTTACCATGGGTTTGTGAGCGACAGATCATGTCAAACTAACTTGATTAGCTTCTACGACGAAGTGAGCGATAATCTTAACCAGGGAAAAGCAGTGGATGTGGTCTATTTAGATTTTGTAAAAGCCTTCAATACAGTGCCTCACAAGAGACTGATCATCAAATTAAGGGAACTTGGCCTAGGATACACTATTTGTACATGGATAGGTAATTGGCTGGATAACAGGGTACAACGAGTAGTGGTCAATGAGATGTTCTCCAGCTGGGCACTAGTAGTCAGCGGTATACCACAAGGGTCCATATTTGGTCCGCTACTGTTCAATATATGCATTAATGACCTAGGAATAGGCCTGGGAAACATAGTATCTATCTTTGCAGATGATACTAAACTGTGTAAGGTCATTAATTCAGAAATAGATGTGGAGTCTCTACAGAATGACTTATTTAAACTTGAATTCTGGGTGTTTAAATGGGGAATGAGGTTCAATATTGAAAAATGCAAAGCTATGCATTTTGGGATTAAAAACAAACTTGCATCCTATTCACTTAATGGGGAAAATATAGGGGTATCGGTAGTGGAAAAAGATTTGGGGGTCCTCATAGATAATACACTCAATAGCAGTACACAGTGTCAAAATGCAGTGAAGAAGACAAGTAAAGTCCTTGCTTGCATAAAACGGGGTATTGAGACCAGGGACGAGGATGTAATCATGCCGCTGTACAAATCATTGGTACGTCCGCACTTGGAATATTGTGTTCAGTTTTTGGCACCATATTATAAAAAAGATATTGGAGAACTCGAAAGAGTTCAAAGGCGTGCTACTAAACTGATTAAAGGGTTAGAGACACTGGAGTACGAGGAAAGGCTAACTATGTTAAATATGTATACTCTAGAAAAGAGGCGTCTAAGAGGAGATATTATTAATATCTTCAAATATGTACAGGGTCATTACAAGGAGTTAGCAGGGGATTTGTTTATTAATAGAACTCTGTATAGGACACATGGACACTCACTGAGGTTAGAGGAGAGAAAATTCCATACAAAACGTAGGAAGGGGTTCTTCAGGGCAATAAAGATTTGGAACTCCCTGCCGGAGAAGGTAATAATGGCGGACTCTGTAAATGCATTCAAAATCAGATTGGACAGCTTTCTAGCTGAAACCAGTATAACCTGGGCAGAGTTAAGTTCTGCAGAAGCATGACCGGAACACCAACTGTCAGTGCAGGGCTATATGCTGGAAGTCCAACTGCACTAAGTGAGTGTAATAATTCCACTCATACTGTATAGTCATTTTGGACAGGTTGGTATTGGGTGATCGGTGGTTGGGAGACTGGCGGTCACCATACCGACGCCGGGATTCCATCTGTCAGATGGCCAGCAGGGGGGATTTCGGCCAGCACAACAAAGACCCTTGTGAGCTCGTTGCGCTTGCCACAGGTTCTATCCCACTCTATGGGAATAGTCCCTGTTGCTCGGCATGCCAACTGGCGGGCTAGTCAGTGTTCATGATGCCAGCGCTGGTATTGTAACCGCATCCTTTTTGGACTTGAGGAGCCTGCACACTGCAAGTATCTGGTTGTTCATTTATTGTTCCTCTCCCTGATGTTAGATCGAGACCATACATACCTCAATCCTTTTCTAGGTCTCTAAGCTATACAACAGTGAAAATGTGATATAAATTCATACAGTAGTTTTTGTGTGATGCCAGAACGTACAGACACAGTCTAAATTTCACTTTTTTTTTTGTCTCCATGGTCCATAAACAGTCCCTAGAAGTATAATTCTCAATAAAAAAATGTCTATGTACAGACACAACCCTTACAGTTTTATTATATGTATATATTTTTATTGTAGGGTGTCCCTATTTATCTTTGGCTATGTAAGGCTTTGTGTGAACCCAATTTCCACTGTTGTTATGTTGTTTATTACTGTTCCAGTGTTTCAATGATAACCTCATTTAAGGACAAAACAATGAAAACTAGTGTGCCCTGAGCAGTCTCCAGGTGTGCCGCCATAGAAGCACATCCAGGCCCGTCAGTGTTTTGCCGTTACTGAGGCCCTGGAACGATCAATACTGGTGGGTTTAGTGGTTGTAGAGCCAGTTCTTATTTAGGACCCGGGCAGTGTTGGGCTCTTCTGGCTTTCTCAGATGTGGCTCAGCGTTACCTATGGAGAAGCTGTAACATGACATCATAGGACATGCAACTGCACCATGCATCACCATTATATTTGAATGTGCCTTGGCAATACTTAAATCTTGTTCAGTGTGCCGCGAGATGTAAAGGGTTGAAAATCTCTTTGCTACAGTGTCGTTACCATGTTGTTATAAAAACAACAAAAGACGAGCATTGGTAAAGGGGCTGCTGGAGGGGCCTGGCAGAAGCCCCAGTTTGCTACCCTTCCCCAGTATGCCTGTGCTGTAGCCAGTGGCAGTGGCGCCATCTTCATGGTGATATCTTTGGGAAGATGGCACTGCACATAGAAAGCAAAGACTCTGGCACTGCTCCTGATTGGCTTCTGGTCCGTGAACACGGACCGGCACCTGATTTAAGATACCCGTGCCATCGCCGGAGATTGAACTGGGGAGCAAGAGAGGTGTGCGCTGTGCTCTCCTGCCCTCGATGCAAGCAAGGTGGTTGGGCCGCAAAAGGACCCCTGCCCGCGGGCCACAAAAGGATGCGGTAGGAGCTGCGAGTTTGACACCCCTGCCCTAGAGTTTCAGAATTTCTGTCATGGCACCCCAAGACCATAGTTTCTTAGTGAGAAATTTAGAAAAAAATATAAAATGAAGTAAATAGTGTTTATAATATGTTAACCTTAGGTTCAGTTATGTGGTGAAGGACTGGTTTTGCCGATTAAATTCACTATAAGCAATTTGAATTGTTCATGGACCACCAAACTACAGCACCACTGCAAGGCCTCCCCTATCCCCCCCTTCCCACCTTTCCCAAGGAACCCCAGGGTCTCACGGCCCCCTGTATGGAAACTACTGCCATAAAATAAACTTATTTTTATAACTACATGTAATACACCTTAGATCTCAGTTCCTTTAAGGTTTTATATCCTTGTATACAGTAAACTACACATATTTGAAAATCCTACACCAGGCACAAGTAATAATTCAGATGCGTTGTTGACCGGCGGCCGGGATCCTGGTGGTCAGCATACCGATGACGGGATCCTGACTGCCAGAATGCCGGGAGAGGGGCAAGCAAAATGAAGCCCCTTGCTGTGGGCTTCAAGCTGCGAGCTTGGTGGCTTGCTGCCCTTGCCACAGGTTCTATTCCCTCTCTATGGGTGTCATGGACACCAACTAGTGGGAATAGTCCTTGGCCCCACTGACTGCATTCGGTGGCCGGGATCCCGGTGGTGGTAAGCTGACCGCCGGGATGGTGACTACATCCCATTTAGATGACTATGTGGGAGTTTTAGCATTGTTATCCTATTTGTATATAAAAAGTGTTGAAAGGGGAGAGCGCTACTGCGCAGATTCCATACTGTTCCTTCAGGAAGGCTTCACTCCCTGTACCAAGATGGATGCTGACCTAAATCCTGCACATAAATGCGGCGGCATCTTGTCAATGTCTTAGAGCATCACAGTGGAAGACAGTAGTTTTTCACTTAACTCCTCAGAGACCTGAGATTATCAGAGATCCACAACACTTCCAGTGATCCTGCCGAATAACACCCCTCTCATCTCAGCCTCCGCTCAGTGAGAACCAGTGTGTAACAGTGATTAAGTGGGGTTCATAGAAATATTTTATGCAATTCACAGTATGAGCTTACCATCTTCAGAGTGTTGGAGAATTATTATACATTTTTATTTTTTGGTCAGAGAATTTTTTTTTATTATTTTATAATGTAACTGGACTCTGTATTGTTATTTTCCCCTCAGCTCACTTTAAAATAGATATAAAGGAGAAAGATATCTAAAAGCAATTATAGAGTAAGACCATTTTCCTTACTGCGTAAGCTGCAAACTAGGTGTCCTGTTAGTTGCTTTTCATTTTACCTTTGTATGCCTTACTGCCATGTTTTACTTATAGCACAGTGTAATCTATGTAGTGGACCCAAAATGGCTGCCTCACATGGTACTCTCTTGTGTAGAATAAACAATGCATGGTTTTAAACTCTCCTAATATATTTGTCTCCCTAAGTATGTGTCATTTCTTCACCTTTTGAGAGAATTTATTTATTAAGACAACTTCAAGCAAAATATATTTAAAAAATAAATGTCTATTTTTATTTTAAGCAAAATGTAGCCTATTTTTGTTCTACTACTACTACTTCTTCTTCTTCTTCTTCTTCTTCTTCTTCTTCTTCTCCTTCTTCTTTGTTTTCCTCTTCTTCTTTAAAAACACCACACCGTCTTTAAGAAAAAAGTTTATTAGTCAGGGTCTTCACCTGGGGGCGGCAGCCTTTAAGTTCTTTAGCATGTCTGCCGCCTTCCCAGGGCTTTCAGCTTCTTCACCTGGTGGGCGGCGGCTGTTAAGCTCTTTTGCAGAGCACTTGGAGAACCACAATTGCCAGCATGTCCGGACATAAAGGGCCCCCTGGCACCTGTAAAGAAAATATTAAAATAAAAACACCACACCGTCTTTAATTTTTTTTTTATTAGTCAGGGTCTTCACCTGGGGACGGCGGCATTTAAGCACTTTTGCATGGCCACTGCCTCTCCAGGGCTTCCGCCGTCTTCACCTGGGGGGCCGCCGCCTCCCCAGGGCTTCCGTCGTCTTTCTCCGGCGTCTTCACCTGGGAGGCAGCGGCCTTTAAGCTCTTTTGCATGGCTGCCGCCTTCCCGGGGCTTCCAGCGTCTTCACCTGGTGGATGGTGGCTGTTAAGCTTTTTTGCATAGCACTTGGAGAACCACAAGTGCCAGCATGTCCGGACATAAAGGGCCCACTGGCACCTGTAAAAAAAATATTAAAATAAAAACACCACTCCGTCTTTAAAAAAAAGTTTATTAGTCATGGTCTTCACCTGGGGGCGGCGGCCTTTAAGCTTTTTTGCATGGCTGCCGCCTCTCCAGGGCTTCCGACGCCTTCACCTGGGGGGCCGCCGCCTCCCCAGGGCTTCCAGCGTCTTCACCGGGGAGGCAGCGGCCTTTAAGCTCTTTTGCATGGCTTCCGCCTTCCCAGGGCTTCCAGCGTCTTCACCTGGTGGGCGGCAGCCGTTAAGCTCTTTTGCATAGCACTTGGAGAACCACAAGTGCCAGCATGTCCGGACATAAAGGGCCCGCTGGCACCTGTAGTCCACCTGTAAAGAAAATATTAAAATAAAAACACCACACCATCTTTAAAAAAAAGTTTATTATTCAGGGTCTTCACCTGGGGGCGGCAGCCTTTAAGCTCGTTTGCATGGCTACAGCCCATCCTGGACTTCCAGCGTCTTCTTTCTTAAGGAGATCTTCCGCCGTCGGACTGACGCCGATGCCTCGTGCTGACTTATATAAGTCAGCCGGAGGGGCCGGGGTGATGACGCAGCGAGCCGTGATTGGCTCATGGTTGCCATCTTGAATTTAAAAAATTACGCTGAGGTGCCATTTTTGAAATTGGTACTGCTCCGCTGCCAAACTCTGCAGAATGGCAGTGCCACTAATACTCTCACTGCCACCAATGCCCACACCTCCGCGCACCCATATAGTGATGGCAGCGGATCCAGTGACGGATCCTCTGGCCAATCACTGTGGCCTCACTGACAGTGGTGTGCTTTCATGGGTTGAAAGCACGTCCCTGTATGAAAGCAGCACCTCTAATGGTGCCGCTTTCCCATGCATTTCCAATGGACTTTTAATACCCATGGCAAGGCCCCCCCCCCCCCCCCGCTCCCACACCCTTCCCCATTCACACTGGGAGGCACCACGATCGGTGCCTCCCAAACACACTTAAACAGGGATAATGATTAGATTAATATAAAGGAGATACTTATGACACAGAATACAGTATGTGTCATAAGGATCTTCTTTATATTATTTTAATCATTAATGACAGGGGAGGCACTGCCTCCCCTGCCTTCCCTGACTGCACGTCCCTGGTTTGCCCAGACCACCCGCCCTCCAACTAACCTTGCCTAACCCAGTCTTCCCATCTGTCACCTCAAATCTGATATCTTGACCTATTTACCCGGCAGGAGAAAAACGCACCTATACGTCAATGGTTAGAGAGTGAAAAAAGAGAGCAAGAAATGAGTGGGGCATGGAGAGCCCACCGGGGGAATGCAGAGGTAAAGGCCCATGCTTAGGGGTGTGGCCTGCTGCCACAGAGGCTTGGCTAACATGGTATAGGGCCCATGATAAATATATATAGTAAATACTGCTAGTACATGCATGATAATGTACCAGATTAATAACTGCAATGCACTGTAGATAATATGTATAATGTACAATTCAAGTGCACAGACGGGACCTGATCCATAGACGAGGAGGTGGGCCCCCAGACAGTAGGGCCCACCGGTGGTTTCCCCTGTACCCCTATGGGTTATGACTGTCCCCCTCCCCCCACACTCCCTGAGTGGGAATGAGGGGGGAGGGGGACAGTCATAACCACCATAGCATTCATTTCTGACGCTAACAGGAACTACAACTGTACAAATGTAGCTATTCTCGTTGTGGCTACATCTTAAGGCGATTGCGCCTTGCTAGTCGCGACCGCACCGCGTACATCTGGACATCTAAGACATGTGTGTGCCCCATTCACATGGATGGGGGCGGCAAATGCCGCAACTCGACATAGCTAGGCACAGGTGCGCATTGCTGCGTCGAGGGTGCACGTTTCCCTCAGATGTAGCCATGATCAGCATGGCTACATCTGTATATAGTATTGGATAAAAACAAAGGTAATGATTAAAGCACAATTTAATTCTCTTACATCTCTACATATTAATAAAAATGGATCAGCGTGCAACACTGGCACACTGGGATTTAGGCAGGCAGAGAGAGAGAGTAATGCACCCTTCATATATCTCCAATGGCCCATTTGCAGCCGCTTGTGGATGTTAAGTAATGGCACTGTCCCAGTAGGTGTGAGATTTTGTTTTTATCCAATACTATGCTATCCCCAAGGTCGTAAGTCATATATTATAATAGTCATGCTAAACGTCTGCCGACGATTCAAAATAAGCTGCTCTTATCTTTGTCCAGTCACTAACCTTCTACCAGTGTGCTATGCCGTGCCAGGCCTCTGAAAGCATATGCAAGAGACAGCAACAGCATAGCCCTGACATAGGCAGTTTCCATTATGACATCACAGCATGACCTCACACAACCCACCAGACCGGCTAAGACTGGTTATTTCTGGTTTGAGGCCCTTGTCTTTTACATGACTGACCTAAGGGAAATGTGACTTAAAATTATTACATGAGAAAAATTTTATTACTGCCATTTGCTGGCAGTTTCGCTCACTTAGGTGGTCATTCCGAGTTGTTCGCTCGTTGCCGATTTTCGTTATTTTGCGATTTTCCGCTTACTGCGCATGCGCAATGTAAATTTGCTATGCAGTTAGGTATTTTACTCACGGCATTACGAGGTTTTTTCTTTGTTCTTGTGATCGTAATGTGATTGACAGGAAGTGGGTGTTTCTGGGCGGAAACTGGCCGTTTTGTGGGTGTGTTGGAAAAAACGCTACAGTTTCTGGGAAAAACGCGGGAGTGGCTGGAGAAACGGGGAAGTGTCTGGGCGAATGCTGGGTGTGTTTGTGACGTCAAACCAGGAACGAAACTGACTGAAATGATCGCAATGGCTAAGTCCGGAGCTACTCAGAAACTGCTAAGAAAGGTCTATTCGCAATATTGCGAATCCGTCGGTCGCAATTTTGAGAAGCTAAGATTCACACCCAGTAGGCGGCGACTTAGCGTGTGCAAAGCTGCTAAAAGCAGCTTGCGAGCGAACAACTCGGAATGAGGGCCTTAGTGGCATCTAATCTTGTGATGTATATTTTATATTTTACAAATAGAGCCTGATTAAGGTTGGATCGCAATCGCAATAAGCGATCCAACGGTAAAAATTGCTAAGAGGATGCGGGATCCTGCGCAGGGCCCATCCTGCGCATGCGCCTGCATTTTCTACGGCGCCCCACAGAAAATGCGATTGCTTCTGCCTGTCTATGAGGCAGAGATGGTCACGGGGGGAGGTGGGGGGAGGCAACGCTCCATTTCAAAGACGGAGATGGAGTATTGCGGGGACGAGACTTCAAAACAGGGGCGGCAACGGAGAAACAGGGGGCGTAGTCGGTGCAGCTGCATGACATCATACGCAGCCGATGCTGTCACAAAAATGGCTGTGGGTCTCATGCGGGCGCCTAACATGTGGGGCATACTAGCCCTGTGCTGGGCGTCCCCCCGCATGTCAGAGAATCTGATCATAAATGTGCTAAATTTAGCACATCTAGGATCAGGTCTGAATCACCCCCATGGAACATAAAAAAGGCCCAAATTATGTGATTTTAGTTTTGTTTGTCAATTTTTGAAAACAAAAAAACAAAACCAGTCACGGCAGTTTGGCAAAAACCAAATACAAAGCCGGATGACGAATCAGGGCCAATTGCAAATCCAGCAAAAATGGTCCTGTGCACATCTCTAGTAATATTCTAATACCACATTGAGTTTGCTAGCATTGTATGCCTAGGGATGTGCTGATATGAGACATTCCCTTAACTCCTGTTTTATTGAGTTTAATAAATTATTCCTGTAGTTTAGCTGGTCATTCAAAACTTGGGATCAGTGCTACCATATGGTCCCTACTGGTCTGCACATGTGCACTGATGTTGCTTGCTAACTGGTAGCTGCATTAGAAGTTGTTGCATTCCACAGGAGTAGCTAGCTGCTTATATCCAGTTTTGCGTTCCACATGGCACAGTTCGGGAGCACCAGTGCCACATTTTACATATGGTACCCTGAGGTTACCGGCAGAGAGGTGCATCTTTGCCTGACCGATTACGTGACTTAAGTGTTGAACAGTGTATTGTTGCTATAGGATGTGATACCACTACCAGGCAGGCCATGTGGTCCAAATTAAACTACTGTACATGTAGTTTGCTGTCTTTTTGTACATTATTCTGTTGGTATAAACATACTTGCCTACTCTCCCTCATTCTGCAGGAGACTCCCTGAAATAGAAGAAATCTCCCAAACTCCCTGAATAGTCCAGCAATCTCACTGATTGCACCTTAACCCCTGATGAGGGGTAAGGTAGAGAATAGAATAACAGTTGGTAAGAGTAATTCTAGAAAGGCACTTGTAAATAATGGTAAGTTACCATTAAAGCAAAAGGGCAAAGGAAATATTAACATAAAATGTCAGCTTGCGAAAGCAAGAAGCCTATCAGGTAAAATGGGGGAATTGGAATGGCATGTATCAAAAAATCAGTATGATATTATAGGTATTACGGAAACATGGTGGGACGACTCTCACGACTAGGTTACTAATTTGGAGGGATATTCACTTCTCAGGAGGGACAGGGCTACCAAAAGGGGAGGAGAGGTTTGTCTCTATGTAAAACCATCTCTAAAACCAAACTTAATATATGTTATTTACGAGGGGACTGGTGATAATGTGGAATCACTATGGGTTGAGATCACTAGTGGGGGCACTAAAATAAAGAAACTAGTCATTGGCACATGCTACAAGCAACCAGATATTAGCATACGTGACGAGGAACTGCTCTCACAGCAAATTGAAAAAGCTGTGGGAATGGGGGACATCCTAGTGTTAGGGGATTTTTTACTATCCAGGTATAAACTGGAGTAATGATTCATGTGTAAAAATTAGGAGCAGCAGGATTCTAAACACATTAAAGGATCAATACTTGTCTCAATTAGTCGAGGACCCAACCAGAGGTTATAATGTTCTGGACCAAGTTATTACCAATAATGTGGACATTATATCAAACACTACAGTTGGGGAGACCTTGGGAAACAGTGATCACTATATGATCACATTCAGCATCAGTTTCAAGAAACATAGCTATAAGGAACCAACAAAAACATTCAACTTTAGAAAAGCTAACTTCAATATGCTAAACGACATTGACTGGGAAGTTTTGTTTCATAGTAAAGACACATCGAAAATGTGGGATGCTTTAAAAGGGTTGCTTGATAGCAATATTCACAAATTCATACCCTTGGGCAGTAAATGCAAGAGTAATAGACTCAAATCAATGTGGCTTAATAAAGATGTCAAAGAAGCAATGGCTAAAAAGAGGTGTTCTTTTAAAGCATTTAAAACTAATGGAGGGGAGGAGTCATTCCAGTATTACAAAGAATGCAATAAAAGATGCAAAAAAGTAATAAGGGCAGCTACAATTGTAAACGAAAAACAAATTGCTATAGAGAATAAAGCCAATTCCAAAGAGTTTTATAAATACATAAACATTAAAGGGTTAAAAAAATAGAACATAGGCCCATTAAAAGATGAACTGCGAGCCTTGGAAACGATGTCAAAATAAAAGCGGATATACTGAACAGCTTTTTTTCACCAGGGAGGATCAGACGGTGTTAGTAGTGCATAACGACAGTGAAGGTAATGATTCTTGGCTAGATGCTTGTTTAAGTGAGGAAATAGTCCTGGAGAGACTAAGCAACATAAAGATTAATAAATCACCGGGACCAAATGGTTTTCATACGAGGGTTATTATGGAGCTTAAGGCACAGCTTGCAAGACCCTTATACTTGATTTTCTATAGTTCCATTAAATCGGGTATGGTACAGATGGATTGGCGTATAGCTGAGGTAGTGCCATTATTTAAAAAGGGTTCTAAAAATCATCCTGGGTACTATATACCAGTTAGTTTAACCTCTATAGTGGGTAAAATATTGGAAGGAATTTTGAGGGATAGCATAGAGGATTATCTGCGGAATACTAAGTTTATGAGCAGGAGTTACCAGGGTTTGTGAGCAACAGATCATGTCAAACTAACTTAATTAGCTTCTACGACGAAGTGAGCGATAATCTTAACCAGGGAAAAGCAGTGGATGTGGTCTATTTAGATTTTGCAAAAGCCTTCAATACAGTGCCTCATAAGAGACTGATCATCAAATTAAGGGAACTTGGCCTAGGATACACTATTTGTACATGGATAGGTAATTGGCTGGATAACAGGGTACAACGAGTAGTGGTCAATGAGATGTTCTCCAGCTGGGCACTAGTAGTCAGCGGTATACCACAAGGGTCCATATTTGGTCCGCTACTGTTCAATATATGTATTAATGACCTAGGAATAGGCCTGGGAAGCATAGTATCAATCTTTGCAGATGATACTAAACTGTGTAAGGTAATTAATTCAGAAATAGATGTGGAGTCTCTACAGAATGACTTATTTAAACTTGAATTCTGGGTGTCTAAATGGGGAATGAGGTTCAATATTGAAAAATGCAAAGCTATGCATTTTGGGATTAAAAACAAACTTGCATCCTATTCACTTAATGGGGAAAATATAGGGGTATCAGTAGTGGAAAAAGATTTGGGGGTCCTCATAGATAATACACTCAATAGCAGTACACAGTGTCAAAATGCAGTGAAGAAGACAAGTAAAGTCCTTTCTTGCATAAAATGGGGTATTGAGACCAGGGACGAGGATGTAATCATGCCGCTGTACAAATCATTGGTACGTCCGCACCTGGAATATTGTGTTCAGTTTTTGGCACCATATTATAAAAAAGATATTGGAGAACTTGAAAGAGTTCAAAGGCGTGCTACTAAACTGATTAAAGGGTTAGAGACACTGGAGTACGAGGAAAGGCTAACTATGTTAAATATGTATACTCTAGAAAAGAGGCGTCTAAGAGGAGATATTATTAATATCTTCAAATATGTAAAGGGTCATTACAAGGAGTTAGCAGGGGATTTGTTTATTAATAGAACTCTGTATAGGACACATGGACACTCACTGAGGTTAGAGGAGAGAAAATTCCATACAAAACGTAGGAAGGGGTTCTTCAGGGCAATAAAGATTTGGAACTCCCTGCCGGAGAAGGTAATAATGGCGGACTCTGTAAATGCATTCAAAATCAGATTGGACAGCTTTCTAGCTGAAAACAGTATAACCTGGGCAGAGTCAAGGTCTGCAGAAGCATGACCGGAACACCAACTGTCAGTGCAGTGCTATATGCTGGAAGTCCAACTGCACTAAGTGAGTGTAATAATTACACTCATACTGTATAGTCATTTTGGACAGGTTGGTATTGGGTGATCGGTGGTTGGGAGACTGGCGGTCACCATACCGACGCCGGGATTCCGTCTGTCAGATGGCCAGCAGGAGGGATTTCGGCCAGCACAACAAAGACCCTTGCGGGCTCGTTGCGCTTGCCACAGGTTCTATCCCACTCTGTTGCTTGTCATGCCAACTGGCGGGCTAGTCAGTGTTCATGATGCCAGCGCTGGTATTGTAACCACATCCTTTTTGGACTTGAGGAGCCTGCACACTGCAAGCATCTGGTTGTTCATTTATTGTTCCTCTCCCTGATGTTAGATCGAGACCATACATACCTCAGTCCTTTTCTAGGTCTCTAAGCTATACAACAGTGAAAATGTGATTTAAATTCATACAGTAGTTTTTGTGTGATGCCAGAACGTACAGACACAGTCTAAATTTCACTTTTTTTTTTGTCTCCATGGTCCATAAACAGTCCCTAGAAGTATAATTCTCAATAAAAAAATGTCTATGTACAGACACAACCCTTACAGTTTTATTATATGTATATATTTTTATTGTAGGGTGTCCCTATTTATCTTTGGCTATGTAAGGCTTTGTGTGAACCCAATTTCCACTGTTGTTATGTTGTTTATTACTGTTCCAGTGTTTCAATGATAACCTCATTTAAGGACAAAACGATGAAAACTAGTGTGCCCTGAGCAGTCTCCAGGTGTGCCGCCATAGAAGCACATCCAGGCCCGTCAGTGTTTTGCCGTTACTGAGGCCCTGGAACGATCAATACTGGTGGGTTTAGTGGTTGCAGAGCCAGTTCTTATTTAGGACCCGGGCAGTGTTGGGCTCTTCTGGCTTTCTCAGATGTGGCTCAGGCGTTACCTATGGAGAAGCTGTAACATGACATCATAGGACATGCAACTGCACCATGCATCACCATTATATTTGAATGTGCCTTGGCAATACTTAAATCTTGTTCAGTGTGCCGCGAGATGTAAAGGGTTGAAAATCTCTTTGCTACAGTGTCGTCACCATGTTGTTATAAAAACAACAAAAGACGAGCATTGGTAAAGGGGCTGCTGGAGTGGCCTGGCAGAAGCCCCAGTTTGCTACCCTTCCCCAGTATGCCTGTGCTGTAGCCAGTGGCAGTGGCGCCGTCTTCATGGTGATATCTTTGGGAAGATGGCACTGCACATAGAAAGCAAAGACTCCTGATTGGCTTCTGGTCCGTGAACACGGACCGGCACCTGATTTAAGATACCCGTGCCATCGCCGGAGATTGGACTGGGGAGCAAGAGAGGTGTGCGCTGTGCTCTCCTGCCCTCGATGCAAGCAAGGTGGTTTGGCCGCAAAAGGACCCCTGCCCACGGGCCACAAAAGGATGCGGTAGGAGCTGCGAGTTTGACACCCCTGCCCTAGAGTTTCAGAATTTCTGTCATGGCACCCCAAGACCATAGTTTCTTAGTGAGAAATTTAGAAAAAAATATAAAATGAAGTAAGTAGTGTTTATAATATGTTAACCTTAGGTTCAGTTATGTGGTGAAGGACTGGTTTTGCCGATTAAATTCACTATAAGCAATTTGAATTGTTCATGGACCACCAAACTACAGCACCACTGCAAGGCCTCCCCTATCCCCCCCTTCCCACCTTTCCCAAGGAACCCCAGGGTCTCACGGCCCCCTGTATGGAAACTACTGCCATAAAATAAACTTATTTTTATAACTACATGTAATACACCTTAGATCTCAGTTCCTTTAAGGTTTTATATCCTTGTATACAGTAAACTACACATATTTGAAAATCCTACACCAGGCACAAGTAATAATTCAGATGCGTTGTTGACCGGCGGCCGGGATCCTGGTGGTTAGCATACCGATGACGGGATCCTGACTGCCAGAATGCCGGGAGAGGGGCAAGCAAAATGAAGCCCCTTGCTGTGGGCTTCACGCTGCGAGCTTGGTGGCTTGCTGCCCTTGCCACAGGTTCTATTCCCTCTCTATGGGTGTCATGGACACCAACTAGTGGGAATAGTCCTTTGCCCCACTGACTGCATTCGGTGGCCGGGATCCCGGTTGTGGTAAGCTGACCGCCGGGATGGTGACTACATCCCATTTAGATGACTATGTGGGAGTTTTAGCATTATTATCCTATTTGTATATAAAAAGTGTTGAAAGGGGAGAGCGCTACTGCGCAGATTCCATACTGTTCCTTCAGGAAGGCTTCACTCCCTGTACCAAGATGGCTGCTGACCTAAATCCTGCACATAAATGCGGCGGCATCTTGTCAATGTCTTAGAGCATCACAGTGGGAGACAGTAGTTTTTCACTTAACTCCTCAGAGACCTGAGATTATCAGAGATCCACAACACTTCCAGTGATCCTGCCGAATAACACCCCTCTCATCTCAGCCTCCGCTCAGTGAGAACCAGTGTGTAACAGTGATTAAGTGGGGTTCATAGAAATATTTTATGCAATTCACAGTATGAGCTTACCATCTTCAGAGTGTTGGAGAATTATTATACATTTTTATTTTTTGGTCAGAGAATTTTTTTTTATTATTTTATAATGTAACTGGACCCTGTATTGTTATTTTCCCCTCAGCTCACTTTAAAATAGATATAAAGGAGAAAGATATCTAAAAGCAATTATAGAGTAAGACCATTTTCCTTACTGCGTAAGCTGCAAACTAGGTGTCCTGTTAGTTGCTTTTCATTTTACCTTTGTATGCCTTACTGCCATGTTTTACTTATAGCACAGTGTAATCTATGTAGTGGACCCAAAATGGCTGCCTCACATGGTACTCTCTTGTGTAGAATAAACAATGCATGGTTTTAAACTCTCCTAATATATTTGTCTCCCTAAGTATGTGTCATTTCTTCACCTTTTGAGAGAATTTATTTATTAAGACAACTTCAAGCAAAATATATTTAAAAAATAAATGTCTATTTTTATTTTAAGCAAAATGTAGCCTATATTTGTTCTACTACTACTACTACTTCTTCTTCTTCTTCTTCTTCTTCTTCTTCTTCTCCTTCTTCTTCTTTGTCTTCCTCTTCTTCTTTAAAAACACCACACCGTCTTTAAGAAAAAAGTTTATTAGTCAGGGTCTTCACCTGGGGGCGGCAGCCTTTAAGTTCTTTAGCATGGCTGCCGCCTTCCCAGGGCTTCCAGCTTCTTCACCTGGTGGGCGGCGGCTGTTAAGCTATTTTGCATAGCACTTGGAGAACCACAATTGCCAGCATGTCCGGACATAAAGGGCCCCCTGGCACCTGTAAAGAAAATATTAAAATAAAAACACCACACCGTCTTTAATTTTTTTTTTATTAGTCAGGGTCTTCACCTGGGGACGGCGGCATTTAAGCACTTTTGCATGGCCACTGCCTCTCCAGGGCTCCCGCCGTCTTCACCTGGGGGACCGCCGCCTCCCCAGGGCTTCCGTCGTCTTTCTCCGGCGTCTTCACCTGGGAGGCAGCGGCCTTTAAGCTCTTTTGCATGGCTGCCGCCTTCCCGGGGCTTCCAGCGTCTTCACCTGGTGGATGGTGGCTGTTAAGCTTTTTTGCATAGCACTTGGAGAACCACAAGTGCCAGCATGTCCGGACATAAAGGGCCCACTGGCACCTGTAGTCCACCTGTAAAAAAAATATTAAAATAAAAACACCACTCCGTCTTTAAAAAAAAGTTTATTAGTCAGGGTCTTCACCTGGGGGCGGTGGCCTTTAAGCTTTTTTGCATGGCTGCCGCCTCTCCAGGGCTTCCGACGCCTTCACCTGGGGGGCAGCCGCCTCCCCAGGGCTTCCAGCGTCTTCACCGGGGAGGCAGCGGCCTTTAAGCTCTTTTGCATGCCTTCCGCCTTCCCAGGGCTTCCAGCGTCTTCACCTGGTGGGCGGCAGCCGTTAAGCTCTTTTGCATAGCACTTGGAGAACCACAAGTGCCAGCATGTCCGGACATAAAGGGCCCGCTGGCACCTGTAGTCCACCTGTAAAGAAAATATTAAAATAAAAACACCACACCATCTTTAAAAAAAAGTTTATTATTCAGGGTCTTCACCTGGGGGCGGCGGCCTTTAAGCTCGTTTGCATGGCTACAGCCCATCCAGGACTTCCAGCGTCTTCTTTCTTAAGGAGCTCTTCCGCCGTCGGACTGACGCCGATGCCTCGTGCTGACTTATATAAGTCAGCCGGAGGGGCCGGGGTGATGACGCAGCGAGCCGTGATTGGCTCGTGGTTGCCATCTTGAATTTTAAAAATTACGCTGAGGTGCCATTTTTGAAATTGGTACTGCTCCGCTGCCAAACTCTGCAGAATGGCAGTGCCACTAATACTCTCACTGCCACCAATGCCCACACCTCCGCGCACCCATATAGTGATGGCAGCGGATCCAGTGACGGATCCTCTGGCCAATCACTGTGGCCTCACTGACAGTGGTGTGCTTTCATGGGTTGAAAGCACGTCCCTGTATGAAAGCAGCACCTCTAATGGTGCCGCTTTCCCATGCATTTCCAATGGACTTTTAATACCCATGGCTAGGCCCTCCCCCCCGCCCCCACCCTTCCCCCCCGCTCCCACACCCTTCCCCATTCACACTGGGAGGCACCACGATCGGTGCCTCCCAAACACATTGAAACAGGGATAATGATTAGATTAATATAAAGGAGATACTTATGACACAGAATACAGTATGTGTCATAAGTATCTTCTTTATATTATTTTAATCATTAATGACAGGGGAGGCACTGCCTCCCCTGCCTTCCCTGACTGCACGTCCCTGGTTTGCCCAGACCACCCGCCCTCCAACTAACCTTGCCTAACCCAGTCCTCCCATCTGTCACCTCAAATCTGATATCTTGACCTATTTACCCGGCAGGAGAAAAACGCACCTATACGTCAATGGTTAGAGAGTGAAAAAAGAGAGCAAGAAATGAGTGGGGCATGGAGAGCCCACCGGGGGAATGCAGAGGTAAAGGCCCATGCTTAGGGGTGTGGCCTGCTGCCACAGAGGCTTGGCTAACATGGTATAGGGCCCATGATAAATATATATAGTAAATACTGCTAGTACATGCATGATAATGTACCAGATTAATAGCTGCAATGCACTGTAGATAATATGTATAATGTACAATTCAAGTGCACAGACGGGACCTGATCCATAGACGAGGAGGTGGGCCCCCAGACAGTAGGGCCCACCGGTGGTTTCCCCTGTACCCCTATGGGTTATGACTGTCCCCCTCCCCCCACACTCCCTGAGTGGGAATGAGGGGGGAGGGGGACAGTCATAACCACCATAGCATTCATTTCTGACGCTAACAGGAATTACAACTGTACAAATGTAGCTATTCTCGTTGTGGCTACATCTTAAGGCGATTGCGCCTTGCTAGTCGTGACCGCACCGCGTACATCTGGACATCTAAGACATGTGTGTGCCCCATTCACATGGATGGGGGCGGCAAATGCCGCAACTCGACATAGCTAGGCACAGGTGCGCATTGCTGCGTCGAGGGTGCACGTTTCCCTCAGATGTAGCCATGATCAGCATGGCTACATCTGTATATAGTATTGGATAAAAACAAAGGTAATGATTAAAGCACAATTTAATTCTCTTACATCTCTACATATTAATAAAAATGGATCAGCGTGCAACACTGGCACACTGGAATTTAGGCAGGCAGAGAGAGAGAGAGTAATGCACCCTTCATATATCTCCAATGGCCCATTTGCAGCCGCTTGTGGATGTTAAGTAATGGTACTGTCCCAGTAGGTATGAGATTTTGTTTTTATCCAATACTATGCTATCCCCAAGGTCGTAAGTCATATATTATAATAGTCATGCTAAACGTCTGCCGACGATTCAAAATAAGCTGCTCTTATCTTTGTCCAGTCACTAACCTTCTACCAGTGTGCCATGCCGTGCCAGGCCTCTGAAAGCATATGCAAGAGACAGCAACAGCATAGCCCTGACATAGGCAGTTTCCATTATGACATCACAGCATGACCTCACACAACCCACCAGACCGGCTAAGACTGGTTATTTCTGGTTTGAGGCCCTTGTCTTTTACATGACTGACCTAAGGGAAATGTGACTTAAAATTATTACATGAGAAAAATTTTATTACTGCCATTTGTCGGCAGTTTTGCTCACTTAGGTGGTCATTCCGAGTTGTTCGCTCGTTGCCGATTTTCATTATTTTGCGATTTTCCGCAACCTGCGCATGCGCAATGTAAATTTGCTATGCAGTTAGGTATTTTACTCACGGCATTACAAGGTTTTTTCTTCGTTCTGGTGATCGTAATGTGATTGACAGGAAGTGGGTGTTTCTGGGCGGAAACTGGCCGTTTTGTGGGTGTGTTGGAAAAAACGCTACCGTTTCTGGGAAAAACGCGGGAGTGGCTGGAGAAACGGGGGAGTGTCTGGGCGAATGCTGGGTGTGTTTGTGACGTCAAACCAGGAACGAAACTGACTGAAATGATCGCAATGGCTAAGTCCGGAGCTACTCAGAAACTGCTAAGAAAGGTCTATTCGCAATATTGCGAATCCGTCGGTCGCAATTTTGAGAAGCTAAGATTCACACCCAGTAGGCGGCGACTTAGCGTGTGCAAAGCTGCTAAAAGCAGCTTGCGAACGAACAACTCGGAATGAGGGCCTTAGTGGCATCTAATCTTGTGATGTATATTTTATATTTTACAAATAGAGCCTGATTAAGGTTGGATCGCAATCGCAATAAGCGATCCAACGGTAAAAATTGCTAAGAGGATGCGGGATCCTGCGCAGGGCCCATCCTGCGCATGCGCCTGCATTTTCTACGGCGCCCCACAGAAAATGCGATTGCTTCTGCCTGTCTATGAGGCAGAGATGGTCACGGGGGGAGGGGGGGGGAGGCAACGCTCCATTTCAAAGATGGAGATGGAGTATTGTGGGGACGAGACTTCAAAACAGGGGCGGCAACGGAGAAACAGGGGGCGTAGTCAGTGCAGCTGCATGACATCACACGCAGCAGATGCTATCACAAAAATGGCTGTGGGTCTCATGCGGGCGCCTAACATGTGGGGCATACTAGCCCTGTGCTGGGCGTCCCCCCGCATGTCAGAGAATCTGATCATAAATGTGCTAAATTTAGCACATCTAGGATCAGGTCTGAATCACCCCCATGGAACAAAAAAAAGGCCCAAATTATGTGATTTTAGTTTTGTTTGTCAATTTTTGAAAGCAAAAAAACGAAACCAGTCACGCCAGTTTGGCAAAAACAAAATACAAAGCCGGATGATGAATCAGGGCCAATTGCAAATCCAGCAAAAATGGTCCTGTGCACATCTCTAGTAATATTCTAATACCACATTGAGTTTGCTAGCATTGTATGCCTAGGGATGTGCTGATATGAGACATTCCCTTTAACTCCTGTTTTATTGAGTTTAATAAATTATTCCTGTAGTTTAGCTGGTCATTCAAAACTTGGGATCAGTGCTACCATATGGTCCCTACTGGTCTGCACATGTGCACTGATGTTGCTTGCTAACTGGTAGCTGCATTAGAAGTTGTTGCATTCCACAGGAGTAGCTACTGTAGCTGCTTATATCCAGTTTTGTATTCCACATGGCACAGTTCGGGAGCACCAGTGCCACATTTTACATATGGTACCCTGAGGTTACCGGCAGAGAGGTGCATCTCTGCCTGACCGATTACGTGACTTAAGTGTTGAGCAGTGTATTGTTGCTATAGGATGTGATACCACTACCAGGCAGGCCATGTGGTCCAAATTAAACTACTGTACATGTAGTTTGCTGTCTTTTTGTACATTATTCTGTTGGTATAAACATACTTGCCTACTCTCCCTCATTCTGCAGGAGACTCCCTGAAATAGAAGAAATCTCCCAAACTCCCTGAATAGTCCAGCAATCTCACTGATTGCACCTTAACCCCTGATAAGGGGTAAGGTAAAGAATAGAATAACAGTTGGTAAGAGTAATTCTAGAAAGGCACTTGTAAATAATGGTAAGTTACCATTAAAGCAAAAGGGCAAAGGAAATATTAACATAAAATGTCTGCTTGCGAAAGCAAGAAGCCTATCAGGTAAAATGGGGGAATTGGAATGGCATGTATCAAAAAATCAGTATGATATTATAGGTATTACGGAAACATGGTGGGACGACTCTCACGACTAGGTTACTAATTTGGAGGGATATTCACTTCTCAGGAGGGACAGGGCTACCAAAAGGGGAGGAGGGGTTTGTCTCTATGTAAAACCATCTCTAAAACCAAACTTAATATATGTTATTTACGAGGGGACTGGTGATAATGTGGAATCACTATGGGTTGAGATCACTAGTGGGGGCACTGAAATAAAGAAACTAGTCATTGGCACATGCTACAAGTAACCAGATATTAGCATACGTGACGAGGAAGCAAATTGAAAAAGCTGCGGGAATGGGGGACATCCTAGTGTTAGGGGATTTTTAACTATCCGGGTATAAACTGGAGTAACGATTCATGTGTAAAAATTAGGAGCAGCAGGATTCTAAACACATTAAAGGATCAATACTTGTCTCAATTAGTCGAGGACCCAACCAGAGGTTATAATGTTCTGGACCAAGTTATTACCAATAATGTGGACATTATATCAAACATTACAGTTGGGGAGACCTTGGGAAACAGTGATCACTATATGATCACATTCAGCATCAGTTTCAAGAAACATAGCTATAAGGAATCAACAAAAACATTCAACTTTAGAAAAGCTAACTTCAATATGCTAAACGACATTGACTGGGAAGTTTTGTTTCATAGTAAAGACACATCGAAAATGTGGGATGCTTTAAAAGGGTTGCTTGATAGCAATATTCACAAATTCATACCCTTGGGCAGTAAATGCAAGAGTAATAGACTCAAATCAATGTGGCTTAATAAGGATGTCAAAGAAGCAATGGCTAAAAAGAGGTGTTCTTTTAAAGCATTTAAAACTAATGGAGGGGAGGAGTCATTCCAGTATTACAAAGAATGCAATAAAAGATGCAAAAAAGTAATAAGGGCAGCTAGAATTGTAAACGAAAAACAAATTGCTATAGAGAATAGAGACAATTCCAAAGAGTTTAATAAATACATAAACATTAAAGGGTTAAAAAAATAGAACATAGGCCCATTAAAAGATGAACTGCGAGCCTTGGAAACGATGTCAAAATAAAAGCGGATATACTGAACAGCTTTTTTTCACCAGGGAGGATCAGACGGTGTTAGTAGTGCATAACGACAGTGAAGGTAATGATTCTTGGCTAGATGCTTGTTTAAGTGAGGAAATAGTCCTGGAGAGACTAAGCAACATAAAGATTAATAAATCACCGGGACCAAATGGTTTTCATACGAGGGTTATTATGGAGCTTAAGGCACAGCTTGCAAGACCCTTATACTTGATTTTCTATAGTTCCATTAAATCGGGTATGGTACAGATGGATTGGCGTATAGCTGAGGTAGTGCCATTATTTAAAAAGGGTTCTAAAAATCATCCTGGGTACTATAGACCAGTTAGTTTAACCTCTATAGTGGGTAAAATATTGGAAGGAATTTTGAGGGATAGCATAGAGGATTATCTGCGGAATACTAAGTTTATGAGCAGGAGTTACCATGGGTTTGTGAGCGACAGATCATGTCAAACTAACTTAATTAGCTTCTACGACGAAGTTAGCGATAATCTTAACCAGGGAAAAGCAGTGGATGTGGTCTATTTAGATTTTGCAAAAGCCTTCAATATAGTGCCTCACAAGAGACTGATCATCAAATTAAGGGAACTTGGCCTAGGATACACTATTTGTACATGGATAGGTAATTGGCTGGATAACAGGGTACAATGAGTAGTGGTCAATGAGATGTTCTCCAGCTGGGCACTAGTAGTCAGCGGTATACCACAAGGGTCCATATTTGGTCCGCTACTGTTCAATATATGTATTAATGACCTAGGAATAGGCCTGGGAAGCATAGTATCAATCTTTGCAGATGATACTAAACTGTGTAAGGTAATTAATTCAGAAATAGATGTGGAGTCTCTACAGAATGACTTATTTAAACTTGAATTCTGGGTGTCTAAATGGGGAATGAGGTTCAATATTGAAAAATGCAAAGCTATGTATTTTGGGATTAAAAACAAACTTGCATCCTATTCACTGAATGGGGAAAATATAGGGGTATCAGTAGTGGAAAAAGATTTGGGGGTCCTCATAGATAATACACTCAATAGCAGTACACAGTGTCAAAATGCAGTGAAGAAGACAAGTAAAGTCCTTGCTTGCATAAAACGGGGTATTGAGACCAGGGACGAGGATGTAATCATGCCGCTGTACAAATCATTGGTACGTCCGCACCTGGAATATTGTGTTCAGTTTTTGGCACCATATTATAAAAAAGATATTGGAGAACTTGAAAGAGTTCAAAGGCGTGCTACTAAACTGATTAAAGGGTTAGAGACACTGGAGTACGAGGAAAGGCTAACTATGTTAAATATGTATACTCTAGAAAAGAGGCGTCTAAGAGGAGATATTATTAATATCTTCAAATATGTAAAGGGTCATTACAAGGAGTTAGCAGGGGATTTGTTTATTAATAGAACTCTGTATAGGACACATGGAAACTCACTGAGGTTAGAGGAGAGAAAATTCCATACAAAACGTAGGAAGGGGTTCTTCAGGGCAATAAAGATTTGGAACTCCCTGCCGGAGAAGGTAATAATGGCGGACTCTGTAAATGCATTCAAAATCAGATTGGACAGCTTTCTAGCTGAAAACAGTATAACCTGGGCAGAGTCAAGGTCTGCAGAAGCATGACTGGAACACCAACTGTCAGTGCAGTGCTATATGCTGGAAGTCCAACTGCACTAAGTGAGTGTAATAATTCCACTCATACTGTATAGTCATTTTGGACAGGTTGGTTTTGGGTGATCGGTGGTTGGGAGACTGGCGGTCACCATACCGACGCCGGGATTCCGTCTGTCAGATGGCCAGCAGGAGGAATTACGGCCAGCACAACAAAGACCCTTGCGGGCTCGTTGCGCTTGCCACAGGTTCTATCCCACTCTATGGGAATAGTCCCTGTTGCTCGGCATGCCAACTGGCGGGCTAGTCAGTGTTCATGATGCCAGCGCTGGTATTGTAACCGCATCCTTTTTGGACTTGAGGAGCCTGCACACTGCAAGCATCTGGTTGTTCATTTATTGTTCCTCTCCCTGATGTTAGATCGAGACCATACTTACCTCAATCCTTTTCTAGGTCTCTAAGCTATACAACAGTGAAAATGTGATATAAATTCATACAGTAGTTTTTGTGTGATGCCAGAATGTACAGACACAGTCTAAATTTCACTTTTTTTTGTCTCCATGGTCCATAAACAGTCCCTAGAAGTATAATTCTCAATAAAAAAATGTCTATGTACAGACACAACCCTTACAGTTTTATTATATGTATATATTTTTATTGTAGGGTGTCCATATTTATCTTTGGCTATGTAAGGCTTTGTGTGAACCCAATTTCCACTGTTGTTATGTTGTTTATTACTGTTCCAGTGTTTCAATGATAACCTCATTTAAGGACAAAACGATGAAAACTAGTGTGCCCTGAGCAGTCTCCAGGTGTGCCGCCATAGAAGCACATCCAGGCCCGTCAGTGTTTTGCCGTTACTGAGGCCCTGGAACGATCAATACTGGTGGGTTTAGTGGTTGCAGAGCCAGTTCTTATTTAGGACCCGGGCAGTGTTGGGCTCTTCTGGCTTTCTCAGATGTGGCTCAGGCGTTACCTATGGAGAAGCTGTAACATGACATCATAGGACATGCAACTGCACCATGCATCACCATTATATTTGAATGTGCCTTGGCAATACTTAAATCTTGTTCAGTGTGCCGCGAGATGTAAAGGGTTGAAAATCTCTTTGCTACAGTGTCGTCACCATGTTGTTATAAAAACAACAAAAGACGAGCATTGGTAAAGGGGCTGCTGGAGGGGCCTGGCAGAAGCCCCAGTTTGCTACCCCTCCCCAGTATGCCTGTGCTGTAGCAAGTGGCAGTGGCGCCGTCTTCATGGTGATTTCTTTGGGAAGATGGCACTGCACATAGAAAGCAAAGACTCTGGCACTGCTCCTGATTGGCTTCTGGTCCGTGAACACGGACCGGCACCTGATTTAAGATACCCGTGCCATCGCCGGATATTGGACTGGGGAGCAAGAGAGGTGTGCGCTGTGCTCTCCTGCCCTTGATGCAAGCAAGGTGGTTGGGCCGCAAAAGGACCCCTGCCCGCGGGCCACAAAAGGATGCGGTAGGAGCTGCGAGTTTGACACCCCTGCCCTAGAGTTTCAGAATTTCTGTCATGGCACCCCAAGACCATAGTTTCTTAGTAAGAAATTTAGAAAAAAATATAAAATGAAGTAGTGTTTATAATATGTTAACCTTAGGTTCAGTTATGTGGTGAAGGACTGGTTTTGCCGATTAAATTCACTATAAGCAATTTGAATTGTTCATGGACCACCAAACTACAGCACCACTGCAAGGCCTCCCCTATCCCCCCCTTCCCACCTTTCCCAAGGAACCCCAGGGTCTCACGGCCCCCTGTATGGAAACTACTGCCATAAAATAAACTTATTTTTATAACTACATGTAATACACCTTAGATCTCAGTTCCTTTAAGGTTTTATATCCTTGTATACAGTAAACTACACATATTTGAAAATCCTACACCAGGCACAAGTAATAATTCAGATGCGTTGTTGACCGGCGGCCGGGATCCTGGTGGTCAGCATACCGATGACGGGATCCTGACTGCCAGAATGCCGGGAGAGGGGCAAGCAAAATGAAGCCCCTTGCTGTGGGCTTCACGCTGCGAGCTTGGTGGCTTGCTGCCCTTGCCACAGGTTCTATTCCCTCTCTATGGGTGTCATGGACACCAACTAGTGGGAATAGTCCTTGGCCCCACTGACTGCATTCGGTGGCCGGGATCCCGGTTGTGGTAAGCTGACCGCCGGGATGGTGACTACATCCCATTTAGATGACTATGTGGGAGTTTTAGCATTATTATCCTATTTGTATATAAAAAGTGTTGAAAGGGGAGAGCGCTACTGCGCAGATTCCATACTGTTCCTTCAGGAAGGCTTCACTCCCTGTACCAAGATGGCTGCTGACCTAAATCCTGCACATAAATGCGGCGTCATCTTGTCAATGTCTTAGAGCATCACAGTGGGAGACAGTAGTTTTTCACTTAACTCCTCAGAGACCTGAGATTATCAGAGATCCACAACACTTCCAGTGATCCTGCCGAATAACACCCCTCTCATCTTAGCCTCCGCTCAATGAGAACCAGTGTGTAACAGTGATTAAGTGGGGTTCATAGAAATATTTTATGCAATTCACAGTATGAGCTTACCATCTTCAGAGTGTTGGAGAATTATTATACATTTTTATTTTTTGGTCAGAGAATTTTTTTTTATTATTTTATAATGTAACTGGACCCTGTATTGTTATTTTCCCCTCAGCTCACTTTAAAATAGATATAAAGGAGAAAGATATCTAAAAGCAATTATAGAGTAAGACCATTTTCCTTACTGCGTAAGCTGCAAACTAGGTGTCCTGTTAGTTGCTTTTCATTTTACCTTTGTATGCCTTACTGCCATGTTTTACTTATAGCACAGGGTAATCTATGTAGTGGACCCAAAATGGCTGCCTCACATGGTACTCTCTTGTGTAGAATAAACAATGCATGGTTTTAAACTCTCCTAATATATTTGTCTCCCTAAGTATGTGTCATTTCTTCACCTTTTGAGAGAATTTATTTATTAAGATAACTTCAAGCAAAATATATTTAAAAAATAAATGTCTATTTTTATTTTCAGCAAAATGTAGCCTATTTTTGTTCTACTACTACTACTTCTTCTTCTTCTTCTTCTTCTTCTTCTTCTTCTTCTTCTCCTTCTTCTTCTTTGTCTTCCTCTTCTTCTTTAAAAACACCACACCGTCTTTAAGAAAAAAGTTTATTAGTCAGGGTCTTCACCTGGGGGCGGCAGCCTTTAAGTTCTTTAGCATGGCTGCCGCCTTCCCAGGGCTTCCAGCTTCTTCACCTGGTGGGCGGCGGCTGTTAAGCTCTTTTGCATAGCACTTGGAGAACCACAATTGCCAGCATGTCCGGACATAAAGGGCCCCCTGGCACCTGTAAAGAAAATATTAAAATAAAAACACCACACCGTCTTTAAAATTTTTTTTATTAGTCAGGGTCTTCACCTGGGGACGGCAGCATTTAAGCACTTTTGCATGGCCACTGCCTCTCCAGGGCTTCCGCCGTCTTCACCTGGGGGGCCGCCGCCTCCCCAGGGCTTCCGTCGTCTTTCTCCGGCGTCTTCACCTGGGAGGCAGCGGCCTTTAAGCTCTTTTGCATGGCTTCCGTCTTATCAGGGCTTCCAGTGTCTTCACCTGGTGGGCGGCAGCCGTTAAGCTCTTTTGCATAGCACTTGGAGAACCACAAGTGCCAGCATGTCCGGACATAAAGGGCCCGCTGGCACCTGTAGTCCACCTGTAAAGAAAATATTAAAATAAAAACACCACACCATCTTTAAAAAAAAGTTTATTATTCAGGGTCTTCACCTGGGGGCGGCGGCCTTTAAGCTCGTTTGCATGGCTACAGCCCATCCAGGACTTCCAGCGTCTTCTTTCTTAAGGAGCTCTTCCGCCGTCGGACTGACGCCGATGCCTCGTGCTGACTTATATAAGTCAGCCGGAGGGGCCGGGGTGATGACGCAGCGAGCCGTGATTGGCTCGTGGTTGCCATCTTGAATTTAAAAAATTACGCTGAGGTGCCATTTTTGAAATTGGTACTGCTCCGCTGCCAAACTCTGCAGAATGGCAGTGCCACTAATACTCTCACTGCCACCAATGCGCACACCTCCGCGCATCCATATAGTGATGGCAGCGGATCCAGTGACGGATCCTCTGGCCAATCACTGTGGCCTCACTGACAGGGGTGTGCTTTCATGGGTTGAAAGCACGTCCCTGTATGAAAGCAGCACCTCTAATGGTGCCGCTTTCCCATGCATTTCCAATGGACTTTTAATACCCATGGCTAGGCCCCCCCCCCCCCCCCCCCCGCTCCCACACCCTTCCCCATTCACACTGGGAGGCACCACAATCGGTGCCTCCCAAACACATTTAAACAGGGATAATGATTAGATTAATATAAAGGAGATACTTATGACACAGAATACAGTATGTGTCATAAGTATCTTCTTTATATTATTTTAATCATTAATGACAGGGGAGGCACTGCCTCCCCTGCCTTCCCTGACTGCACGTCCCTGGTTTGCCCAGACCACCCGCCCTCCAACTAACCTTGCCTAACCCAGTCTTCCCATCTGTCACCTCAAATCTGATATCTTGACCTATTTACCCGGCAGGAGAAAAACGCACCTATACGTCAATGGTTAGAGAGTGAAAAAAGAGAGCAAGAAATGAGTGGGGCATGGAGAGCCCACCGGGGGAATGCAGAGGTAAAGGCCCATGCTTAGGGGTGTGGCCTTCTGCCACAGAGGCTTGGCTAACATGGTATAGGGCCCATGATAAATATATATAGTAAATACTGCTAGTACATGCATGATAATGTACCAGATTAATAACTGCAATGCACTGTAGAAAATATGGTTTCCCCTGTACCCCTATGGGTTATGACTGTCCCCCTCCCCCCACACTCCCTGAGTGGGAATGAGGGGGGAGGGGGACAGTCATAACCACCATAGCATTCATTTCTGACGCTAACAGGAATTACAACTGTACAAATGTAGCTATTCTCGTTGTGGCTACATCTTAAGGCGATTGCGCCTTGCTAGTCGTGACCGCACCGCGTACATCTGGACATCTAAGACATGTGTGTGCCCCATTCACATGGATGGGGGCGGCAAATGCCGCAACTCGACATAGCTAGGCACAGGTGCGCATTGCTGCGTCGAGGGTGCACGTTTCCCTCAGATGTAGCCATGATCAGCATGGCTACATCTGTATATAGTATTGGATAAAAACAAAGGTAATGATTAAAGCACAATTTAATTCTCTTACATCTCTACATATTAATAAAAATGGATCAGCGTGCAACACTGGCACACTGGGATTTAGGCAGGCAGAGAGAGAGAGAGTAATGCACCCTTCATATGTCTCCAATGGCCCATTTGCAGCCGCTTGTGGATGTTAAGTAATGGCACTGTCCCAGTAGGTGTGAGATTTTGTTTTTATCCAATACTATGCTACCCCCAAGGTCGTAAGTCATATATTATAATAGTCATGCTAAACGTCTGCCGACGATTCAAAATAAGCTGCTCTTATCTTTGTCCAGTCACTAACCTTCTACCAGTGTGCTATGCCGTGCCAGGCCTCTGAAAGCATATGCAAGAGACAGCAACAGCATAGCCCTGACATAGGCAGTTTCCATTATGACATCACAGCATGACCTCACACAACCCACCAGACCGGCTAAGACTGGTTATTTCTGGTTTGAGGCCCTTGTCTTTTACATGACTGACCTAAGGGAAATGTGACTTAAAATTATTACATGAGAAAAATTTTATTACTGCCATTTGCCGGCAGTTTTGCTCACTTAGGTGGTCATTCCGAGTTGTTCGCTCGTTGCCGATTTTCGTTATTTTGCGATTTTCCGCTTACTGCGCATGCGCAATGTAAATTTGCTATGCAGTTAGGTATTTTACTCACGGCATTACGAGGTTTTTTCTTCGTTCTGGTGATCGTAATGTGATTGACAGGAAGTGGGTGTTTCTGGGCGGAAACTGGCCGTTTTGTGGGTGTGTTGGAAAAAACGCTACCGTTTCTGGGAAAAACGCGGGAGTGGCTGGAGAAACGGGGGAGTGTCTGGGTGAATGCTGGGTGTGTTTGTGACGTCAAACCAGGAACGAAACTGACTGAAATGATCGCAATGGCTGAGTCCGGAGCTACTCAGAAACTGCTAAGAAAGGTCTATTCGCAATATTGCGAATCCGTCGGTCGCAATTTTGAGAAGCTAAGATTCACACCCAGTAGGCGGCGACTTAGCGTGTGCAAAGCTGCTAAAAGCAGCTTGCGAGCGAACAACTCGGAATGAGGGCCTTAGTGGCATCTAATCTTGTGATGTATATTTTATATTTTACAAATAGAGCCTGATTAAGGTTGGATCGCAATCGCAATAAGCGATCCAACTGTAAAAATTGCTAAGAGGATGCGGGATCCTGCGCAGGGCCCATCCTGCGCATGCGCCTGCATTTTCTACGGCACCCCACAGAAAATGCGATTGCTTCTGCCTGTCTATGAGGCAGAGATGGTCACGGGGGGGGGGGGGGGGGGGGGGAGGCAATGCTTCATTTCAAAGACGGAGATGGAGTATTGCGGGGATGAGACTTCAAAACAGGGGCGACAACGGAGAAACAGGGGGCGTAGTCGGTGCAGCTGCATGACATCACACGCAGCCGATGCTATCACAAAAATCGCTGTGGGTCTCATGCGGGCGCCTAACATGTGGGGCATACTAGCCCTGTGCTGGGCGTCCCCCCGCATGTCAGAGAATCTGATCATAAATGTGCTAAATTTAGCACATCTAGGATCAGGTCTGAATCACCCCCATGGAACAAAAAAAAAGGCCCAAATTATGTGATTTTAGTTTTGTTTGTCAATTTTTGAAAACAAAAAAACAAAACCAGTTACGGCAGTTTGGCAAAAACCAAATACAAAGCCGGATGACGAATCAGGGCCAATTGCAAATCCAGCAAAAATGGTCCTGTGCACATCTCTAGTAATATTCTAATACCACATTGAGTTTGCTAGCATTGTATGCCTAGGGATGTGCTGATATGAGACATTCCCTTTAACTCCTGTTTTATTGAGTTTAATAAATTATTCCTGTAGTTTAGCTGGTCATTCAAAACTTGGGATCAGTGCTACCATATGGTCCCTACTGGTCTGCACATGTGCACTGATAAACATCCTAGTGATATCTGGTGAACCCCCTTTCTTCAAAGTAAAGCATTCGTTACCTTCAGCCAGAAATAAAGACACGGAGACTTGAATTTTGGCAGAAAAATTGCTAGCTATTTATTTGACCCTAACCAATAGCAAACCTGTAATAGAAAGTTTTTATTAAGATGCCGATCCAGCCGGCATATGGTGGCAGAAAAAAGAACGGCTCTATTAACCTAAACTATCCGTAAAATACTAAAAATTTGAAACCCTCCTAATTTTACTACAACTAGCAAAAACCGGTAATAGGTGACAACTCAACCCCCACAGTGACTACCCACCCTGATGGGTGCCCTGCCGCTGCCTTCCCGGACGGGTGGTCAAGCGGCCAATAAGTCGATGGAGGTGAGTGCACCTAAACCATACCAAACTGTAAAACACTACAGCTTACCATACAAATACAAACTGCCGTTCTTTTCCGCCGATAAATAGCCAACGATAAAACCAGCCAACAATTTAACGCCAAGGCACCACGTGCCAGAACCTCTGACAAAAAGTAGTGATGAGCGGGTTCGGTTCCTCGGAATCTGAACCCCCCCGAACTTCAGCCTTTTTACACGGGTCCGAGGCAGGTTCGAACCTTCCCGCCTTGCTCGGCTAACCCGAGCGCGCCCAAACGTCATCATCCCGCTGTCGGATTCTCGCGAGGCTCGAATTCTATCGTGAGACTCGGATTCTATATAAGGAGCCGCGCGTCGCCGCCATTTTCACACGTGCATTGAGATTGATAGGGAGAGGACGTGGCTGGCGTCCTCTCCGTTTATAGAGAGAGAGTAGAGAGTTAGAGACACTATTTAGTATTTACTAATTTTGGGGAGCATATTAGGACTGGAGTACTACTACTTGCTGATAGTGTGACCAGTGACCATTGACCACCAGTTTAATTAATCCGTTCTCTGCCTGAAAAAAAACGATACACAGTGTGACACAGTCACATACCATGTCTGTGCTCAGCCTCAGTGTGCTGCATCATCATATGTAATACTGTATATCTGACTGTGCTGAGTGCTCACTGCTCACACAGCTTAATTGTGGGGGAGACTGGGGAGCAGTTAGAGCAGGAGTACATAAATAATATATTTTAAGTACAGTGCACACTTTTGCTGCCAGAGTGCCACACTGCCAGTGTGACTGACCAGTGACCACACTGACCACCAGTATATTGTGATTGTCTGCTTAGGACGGAGTACTACTTGCTGATAGTGTGACCAGTGACCAGTGACCACCACCAGTTTAATTAATCCGTTCTCTGCCTGAAAAAAAAACGATACACAGTGTGACACAGTCACATACCATATCTGTGCTCAGCCCAGTGTGCTGCATCATATGTAATACTGTATATCATTATCTGACTGTGCTGAGTGCTCACTGCTCACACAGCTTAATTGTGGGGGAGACTGGGGAGCAGTTATAGCAGGAGTACATATTTTAAGTACAGTGCACACTTTTGCTGCCAGAGTGCCACTGCCAGTGTGACTGACCAGTGACCACTGACCACCAGTATATTGTGATTGTCTGCTGACCACCAGTATATTGTGATTGTCTGCCTGAAAAAGTTAAACACTCGTCGTGTGGTGTTTTTATAAACGCATTCTGCAGACAGTGTCCAGCAGGTCCGTCATTACATAATATATACCTGTCCGGCTGCAGTACTAGTGTGATATATATATATATATATATATATTAATTTTATCTCATTATCATCCAGTATATATTAGCAGCAGACACAGTACGGTAGTCCACGGCTGTAGCTACCTCTGTGTCGGCAGTCGCTCGTCCATCCATAATTGTATACCACCTACCCGTGTTTTTTTTTTCTATCTTCTTGATACTAGTAGCTTACTTTAGGAGTCTGCAGTGCTGACAGACAGTGTCCAGCAGGTCCGTCATTACATAATATATACCTGTCCGGCTGCAGTACTAGTGTGATATATATATATATATATATTTTAATTTTATCTCATTATCATCCAGTCTATATTAGCAGCAGACACAGTACGGTAGTCCACGGCTGTAGCTACCTCTGTGTCGGCAGTCGCTCGTCATCCATAAGTATACTAGTATCCATCCATCTCCATTGTTTACCTGAGGTGCCTTTTAGTTGTGCCTATTAAAATATGGAGAACGAAAATGTTGAGGTTCCAAAAATAGGGAAAGATCAAGATCGACTTCCACCTCGTGCTGAAGCTGCTGCCACTAGTCATGGCCGAGACGATGAAATTCCATCAACGTCGTCTGCCAAGGCCGATGCCCAATGTCATAGTACAGAGCATGTAAAATCCAAAACACCAAATATCAGTAAAAAAAGGACTCAAAAATCTAAAATAAAATTGTCGGAGGAGAAGCGTAAACTTGCCAATATGCCATTTACCACACGGAGTGGCAAGGAACGGCTGAGGCCCTGGCCTATGTTCATGGCTAGTGGTTCAGCTTCACATGAGGATGGAAGCACTCAGCCTCTCGCTAGAAAAATGAAAAGACTCAAGCTGGCAAAAGCACAGCAAAGAACTGTGCGTTCTTCGAAATCCCAAATCCACAAGGAGAGTCCAATTGTGTCGGTTGCGATGCCTGACCTTCCCAACACTGGACGTGAAGAGCATGCGCCTTCCACCATTTGCACGCCCCCTGCAAGTGCTGGAAGGAGCACCCGCAGTCCAGTTCCTGATAGTCAGATTGAAGATGTCAGTGTTGAAGTACACCAGGATGAGGAGGATATGGGTGTTGCTGGCGCTGGGGAGGAAATTGACAAGGAGGATTCTGATGGTGAGGTGGTTTGTTTAAGTCAGGCACCCAGGGAGACACCTGTTGTCCGTGGGAGGAATATGGCCATTGACATGCCTGGTGAAAATACAAAAAAAATCAGCTCTTCGGTGTGGAAGTATTTCAACAGAAATGCGGACAACATTTGTCAAGCCGTGTGTTGCCTTTGTCAAGCTGTAATAAGTAGGGGTAAGGACGTTAACCACCTCGGAACATCCTCCCTTATACGTCACCTGCAGCGCATTCATAATAAGTCAGTGACAAGTTCAAAAACTTTGGGCGAAAGCGGAAGCAGTCCACTGACCAGTAAATCCCTTCCTCTTGTAACCAAGCTCACGCAAACCACCCCACCAACTCCCTCAGTGTCAATTTCCTCCTTCCCCAGGAATGCCAATAGTCCTGCAGGCCATGTCACTGGCAATTCTGACGAGTCCTCTCCTGCCTGGGATTCCTCCGATGCATCCTTGCGTGTAACGCCTACTGCTGCTGGCGCTGCTGTTGTTGCTGCTGGGAGTCGATGGTCATCCCAGAGGGGAAGTCGTAAGACCACTTTTACTACTTCCACCAAGCAATTGACTGTCCAACAGTCCTTTGCGAGGAAGATGAAATATCACAGCAGTCATCCTGCTGCAAAGCGGATAACTGAGGCCTTGGCATCCTGGGTGGTGAGAAACGTGGTTCCGGTATCCATCATTACTGCAGAGCCAACTAGAGACTTGTTGGAGGTACTGTGTCCCCGGTACCAAATACCATCTAGGTTCCATTTCTCTAGGCAGGCGATACCAAAAATGTACACAGACCTCAGAAAGAGAGTCACCAGTGTCCTAAAAAATGCAGCTGTACCCAATGTCCACTTAACCACGGACATGTGGACAAGTGGAGCAGGGCAGGGTCAGGACTATATGACTGTGACAGCCCACTGGGTAGATGTATGGACTCCCGCCGCAAGAACAGCAGCGGCGGCACCAGTAGCAGCATCTCGCAAACGCCAACTCTTTCCTAGGCAGGCTACGCTTTGTATCACCGGTTTCCAGAATACGCACACAGCTGAAAACCTCTTACGGCAACTGAGGAAGATCATCGCGGAATGGCTTACCTCAATTGGACTCTCCTGTGGATTTGTGGCATCGGACAACGCCACCAATATTGTGTGTGCATTAAATTTGGGCAAATTCCAGCACGTCCCATGTTTTGCACATATCTTGAATTTGGTGGTGCAGAATTATTTAAAAAACGAGAGGGGCGTGCAAGAGATGCTGTCGGTGGCCAGAAGAATTGCGGGACACTTTCGGCGTACAGGCACCACGTACAGAAGACTGGAGCACCACCAAAAACGCCTGAACCTGCCCTGCCATCATCTGAAGCAAGAAGTGGTAACGAGGTGGAATTCAACCCTATATATGCTTCAGAGGTTGAGGAGCAGCAAAAGGCCATTCAAGCCTATACAATTGAGCACGATATAGGAGGTGGAATGCACCTGTCTCAAGCGCAGTGGAGAATGATTTCAACGTTGTGCAAGGTTCTGCTGCCCTTTGAACTTGCCACACGTGAAGTCAGTTCAGACACTGCCAGCCTGAGTCAGGTCATTCCCCTCATCAGGCTTTTGCAGAAGAAGCTGGAGACATTGAAGGAGGAGCTAACACAGAGCGATTCCGCTAGGCATGTGGGACTTGTGGATGGAGCCCTTAATTCGCTTAACAAGGATTCACGGGTGGTCAATCTGTTGAAATCAGAGCACTACATTTTGGCCACCGTGCTCGATCCTAGATTTAAAACCTACCTTGGATCTCTCTTTCCGGCAGACACAAGTCTGCTGGGGTTCAAAGACCTGCTGGTGAGAAAATTGTCAAGTCAAGCGGAACGCGACCTGTCAACATCTCCTCCTTCACATTCTCCCGCAACTGGGGGTGCGAGGAAAAGGCTCAGAATTCCGAGCCCACCCACTGGCGGTGATGCAGGGCAGTCTGGAGCGAGTGCTGACATCTGGTCCGGACTGAAGGACCTGCCATCGATTACTGACATGACCCCCAAATTCTATGATTTAAGCTGTTTTTTAGGGTTTTTTGAAAAAAACACCAGAATCCAAAACACACCCGAATCCGACAAAAAAAATTCGGTGAGGTTTTGCCAAAACGCGGTCGAACCCAAAACACGGCCGCGGAACCGAACCCAAAACCAAAACACAAAACCCAAAAAATTTCAAGTGCACATCTCTAACAAAAAGGGGCGGGAGGGTGGGAAGGCAAATCACCACAAGAGAGAAATAAAATGGCCTCACCTTCCCTATATATATTAAACCCTCCCCTTCAAAAAAGGCTGTACTTTCCTCACAGCTAGGTCCACCCCTCACCAGATGTTTAACTCTTTCCTTTCCTATGCAGTCAATTCTCTCTCCTAAACATCCTAGTGATATCTGGTGAACCCCCTTTCTTCAAAGTAAAGCATTCGTTACCTTCAGCCAGAAATAAAGACACGGAGACTTGAATTTTGGCAGAAAAATTGCTAGCTATTTATTTGACCCTAACCAATAGCAAACCTGTAATAGAAAGTTTTTATTAAGATGCCGATCCAGCCGGCATATGGTGGCAGAAAAAAGAACGGCTCTATTAACCTAAACTATCCGTAAAATACTAAAAATTTGAAACCCTCCTAATTTTACTACAACTAGCAAAAACCGGTAATAGGTGACAACTCAACCCCCACAGTGACTACCCACCCTGATGGGTGCCCTGCCGCTGCCTTCCCGGACGGGTGGTCAAGCGGCCAATAAGTCGATGGAGGTGAGTGCACCTAAACCATACCAAACTGTAAAACACTACAGCTTACCATACAAATACAAACTGCCGTTCTTTTCCGCCAACAGCAAAAGACTCATCCCCAAAGTCTTTGCACCGCCACCATAACCTACCCTAACTCCTGCAAAACGAAACCCAGATCCTCCAGAAAAAACATCATCCCCTCATTGGATAGATGTACCCCATCAGGCCGAAAAAGGTGACTGTCTCTGAACCGAATCCTAGGGTGGCGAACTACCTTGCCTCCGTGGGACAGTACCCACTTCGCCACCGCCCCATTCACCTTTTTCCGGGCCTCATCAATCTGGCGACCATCCGCCACACCCCTCCAACTCAACCTTGGCACCATCAAGGAGAAAACCAACACACAATTGGTCCATGCTGCGGCCACACTTGCCAGATCCTGCATCATGGCCCACCGCAGATCCAAGGATGTCCTCTTCCCTAAGTCGTTGCCACCGAGATGGACAACCAAGACCCTAGGGACTCCATGCTTGCTGGCCTGACTGACTAGCCTACTCTTCAGCTCGCTCCACATCATCCCTCGCCAGCCAAGCCATCTAACACCCTGCGCTCTAGGCAACGTCTGAGCCCCCTCCGAGGCCACAAACTTGGCGGCCCAGTATACATACTGTAAGGGACCCAAGTGGCCGACACAAACACCTGGCCCATCTAGGAGTGGCACTGCAGTGTCAGGCAGGATGGCACTTCAAAAAAATTGTCCCCAAACAGCACATGATGCAAAGAAAAATGAAAGAAAAAAGAGGTGCAAGATGTAATTGTCCTTGGGCCCTCCCACCCACCCTTATGTTGTATAAACAGGACATGCACACTTTAACGAACCAATCATTTCAGCGACAGGGTCTGCCACACGACTGTGACTGAAATGACTGGTTGGTGTGGGCCCCCACCAAAAAAGAAGCAATCAATCTCTCCTTGCACAAACTGGCTCTACAAGATGTCCACCTCCTCCTCATCGTCCGATTCCTCACCCCTTTCACTGTGTACATCCCCCTCCTCACAGATTATTAATTCGTCCCCACTGGAATCCACCATCTCAGGTCCCTGTGTACTTTCTGGAGGCAATTGCTGGTGAATGTCTCCACGGAGGAATTGATTATAATTCATTTTGATGAACATCATCTTCTCCACATTTTCTGGAAGTAACCTCGTACACCGATTGCTGACAAGGTGAGCGGCTGCACTAAACACTCTTTCGGAGTACATACTGGAGGGGGGGCAACTTAGGTAAAATAAAGCCAGTTTGTGCAAGGGCCTCCAAATTGCCTCTTTTTCCTGCCAGTATACGTACGGACTGTCTGACGTGCCTACTTGGATGCGGTCACTCATATAATCCTCCACCATTCTTTCAGTGGTGACAGAATCATATGCAGTGACAGTAGACGACATGTCAGTAATCGATGGCAGGTCCTTCAGTCCGGACCAGATGTCAGCACTCGCTCCAGACTGCCCTGCATCACCGCCAGTGGGTGGGCTCGGAATTCTTAGCCTTTTCCTCGCAGCCCCAGTTGCGGGAGAATGTGAAGGAGGAGCTGTTGACGGGTCACGTTCCGCTTGACTTGACAATTATCTGACCAGCAGGTCTTTGAACCTCTGCAGACTTGTGTCTGCCGGAAAGAGAGATACAACGTAGGTTTTAAATCTAGGATCGAGCACGGTGGCCAAAATGTAGTGCTCTGATTTCAACAGATTGACCACCCGTGAATCCTGGTTAAGCGAATTAAGGGCTCCATCCACAAGTCCCACATGCCTAGCGGAATTGCTCTGTTTTAGCTCCTCCTTCAATCTCTCCAGCTTCTTCTGCAAAAGCCTGATGAGGGGACTGACCTGACTCAGGCTGGCAGTGTCTGAACTGACTTCACGTGTGGCAAGTTCAAAGGGTTGCAGAACCTTGCACAACGTTGAAATCATTCTCCACTGCGCTTGAGTCAGGTGCATTCCCCCTCCTTTGCCTATATCGTGGGCAGATGTATAGGCTTGAATGGCCTTTTGCTGCTCCTCCATCCTCTGAAGCATATAGAGGGTTGAATTCCACCTCGTTACCACCACTTGCTTCAGATGATGGCAGGGCAGGTTCAGGAATGTTTGGTGGTGCTCCAGTCTTCGGCACGTGGTGGCTGAATGCCGAAAGTGGCCCCCAATTCTTCGGGCCACCAACAGCATCTCTTGCACGCCCCTGTCGTTTTTTAAATAATTCTGCACCACTAAATTCAATGTATGTGCAAAACATGGGACGTGCTGGAATTTGCCCAGATGTAATGCACGCACAATATTGGTGGCGTTGTCCGATGTCACAAATCCCCAGGAGAGTCCAATTGGGGTAAGCCATTCTGCGATGATGTTCCTCAGTTTCCGTAAGAGGTTGTCAGCTGTGTGCCTCTTCTGGAAAGCGGTGATACAAAGCGTAGCCTGCCTAGGAACGAGTTGGTGTTTGCGAGATGCTGCTACTGGTGCCGCCGCTGCTGTTCTTGCTGCGGGAGGCAATACATCTACCCAGTGGGCTGTCACAGTCATATAGTCCTGAGTCTGCCCTGCTCCACTTGTCCACATGTCCGTGGTTAAGTGGACATTGGGTACAACTGCATTTTTAGGACACTGGTGACTCTTTTTCTGAGGTCTGTTTACATTTTCGGTATCGCCTGCCTAGAGAAATGGAACCTAGATGGTATTTGGTACTGGGGACACAGTACCTCAATCAAGTCTGTAGTTGCCTCTGAATTAACGGTGGATACCGGAGCCACGTTTCTCACCGCCCAGGCTGCCAAGGCCTGAGTTATCTGCTTTGCAGCAGGATGACTGCTGTGATATTTCATCTTCCTCGCAAAGGACTGTTGGACAGTCAATTGCTTACTGGAAGTAGTACAAGTGGTCTTCCGACTTCCCCTCTGGGATGACGATCGACTCCCAGCAGCAACAACAGCAGCGCCAGCAGCAGTAGGCGTTACACTCAAGGATGCATCGGAGGAATCCCAGGCAGGAGAGTACTCATGAGACTTGACAGTGACATGGCCTGCAGGACTATTGGCTTTCCTGGGTAAGGAGGAAATTGACACTGAGGGAGTTGGTGGTGTGGTTTGCAGGAGCTTGGTTACAAGAGGAAGGGATTTAGTTGTCAGTGGACTCCTTCCGCTGTCACCCAAAGTTTTTGAACTTGTCACTGACTTCTGATGAATGCGGTCCAGGTGACGTATAAGGGAGGATGTTCCTAGGTGGTTAACTTCCTTACCCCTACTTATTACAGCTTGACAAAGGCAACACAAAGGCAACACACGGCTTGACACCTATTGTCCGCATTTGTGTTGAAATAATTTCACACCGAAGAGCTGATTTTTTTTGTATTTTGACCAGGCATGTCAATGGCCATATTCGTCCCACGGACAACAGGTGTCTCCCCGGGTGCCTGACTTAAACAAACCACCTCACCATCAGAATCCTCCTTGTCAATTTCCTCCCCAGCGCCAGCAACACCCATATCCTCATCCTGGTGTACTTCAACAGTGACATCTTCAATTTGACTACCAGGAACTGGACTGCGGGTGCTCCTTCCAGCACTTGCAGGGGGCGTGCAAATGGTGGAAGGCGCAAGCTCTTCCCGTCCAGTGTTGGGAAGGTCAGGCATCGCAACCGACACAATTGGACTCTCCTAGGGGATTTGTGATTTAGAGGAACGCACAGTTCTTTGCTATGCTTTTGCCAGCTTAAGTCTTTTCATTTTTCTAGCGAGAGGATGAGTGCTTCCATCCTCATGTGAATCTGAACCACTAGCCATGAACATAGGCCAGAGCCTCAGCCGTTCCTTGCCACTCCGTGTCGTAAATGGCATATTGGCAAGTTTACGCTTCTCCTCAGACGCTTTCAATTTTAATTTTGGGTCATTTTACTGAACTTTTGTTTTTTGGATTTTACATGCTCTCTACTATGACATTTTGCATCGGCCTTGGCAGACGACGTTGATGGCATTTCATCGTCTCGGCCATGACTAGTGGCAGCAGCTTCAGCACGAGGTGGAAGTGGATCTTGTTCTTTCCCTATTTTAACCTCCACATTTTTGTTCTCCATTTTTTAATGTGTGGAATTATATGCCAGTATCAATAGCAATGGCCTATTACTATATATACTGCGCACAACTGAAATGCACCACAGGTATGGATGGATAGTATTCTTGACGACACAGAGGTAGGTACAGCAGTGGCCCACTGTACCGTACTGCTATATATTATATACTGGTGGTCAGCAAACTGTGCAAAAATTAAATGCACCACAGGTATGGATGGATAGTATACTTGACGACACAGAGGTAGGTACAGCAGTGGCCTACTGTACCATTCTGCTATATATTATATACTGGTGGTCAGCAAACTGTGCAAAACTGAAATGCACCACAGGTATGGATGGATAGTATACTTGACGACACAGAGGTAGGTACAGCAGTGGCCTACTGTACCGTACTGCTATATATTATATACTGATGGTCAGCAAACTGTGCAAAAATGAAATGCACCACAGGTATGGATGGATAGTATACTTGACGACACAGAGGTAGGTACAGCAGTGGCCTACTGTACCGTAATGCTATATATTATATACTGGTGGTCAGCAAACTGTGCAAAACTGAAATGCACCACAGGTATGGATGGATAGTATACTTGATGACACAGAGGTAGGTACAGCAGTGGCCTACTGTACCGTAATGCTATATATTATATACTGGTGGTCAGCAAACTGTGCAAAACTGAAATGCACCACAGGTATGGATGGATAGTATACTTGACGACACAGAGGTAGGTACAGCAGTGGCCTTCTGTACCGTACTCCTATATATTATATACTGGTGGTCAGCAAAATTATGCACTGTACTCCTACTATATACTGTCTACAATGCAGCACAGATATGGAGTGTTTTTCATGCAGACAACGTATACTGTTGGTCACTGGTCAGCAAAACTCTGCACTGTACTACTCCTCCTATATAATATTATACTGGTGGTCCCCAGTCCCCACAATAAAGCAGCACACTAAGCACAGATATGGAGTGTTTTTCAGGCAGACAACGTATACTAGTGGTCACTGTCAGCAAAACTCTGCACTGTACTCCTGCTACATATACAGCTGCTCCCCAGTCCCCACAATTAAGCAGTGTGAGCACAGATATATGCAGCACACTGAGCACAGATAAGGAGCGTTTTTTTCAGGCAGAGAACGGATAAAACTGGTGGTCACTGATCAGCAAAACTCTGCACTGTACTCCTCCTATACTATACAGCTGCTCCCCAGTCCTCCCCACAATTAAGCAATAAAGCACAATCAATCAAGTTCAACAATAAACGGAGAGGACGCCAGCCACGTCCTCTCCCTAACATTTCCAATGCACGAGTGAAAATGGCGGCGACGCGCGGCTGCTTATATAGAATCTGAATCTCGCGAGAATCCGACAGCGGGATGATGACGTTCGGGCGCGCTCGGGTTAACCGAGCCATACGGGAGAATCCGAGTATGCCTCGGACCCGTGTAAAATGGGTGAAGTTCGGGTGGGTTCGTTTTCCGAGGAGCCGAACCCGCTCATCACTACTATATATATACATATATATATATACATACTAGGGTCTCAATCTCTGCTGATAAGGTACCTGTCCACGCTGCTACAGCGCTATAAACCCATGCCGACACAGTCGCCGGTCTGAGTAGTGTACCAGAATGTGCACGCTATCTGCAGGATCCCTGAGGATAGCTGTTAAGTCAGCGCTACCTTTTGGGAAAACGTGACACCCTAGGAGAAGATTCCCATCGTAACCTGGCCCAAGTAGGGAAAGGATACTCCCTGAGAAATTGGAATTCTTTGTGGGAAACTGCAGTCTCTTGTCTGGAGATTCCCGCTCTTTTTCATCATGAGAGGAGGGAAATTTACCTCAGCTTTCTTCCCCTTAAACATGTGTACCCTTGTGTCAGGGACAGATGAGTCATCAGTGATATGCAAAACATCTTTTATTACAATAATCATATATTGAATAAGGGGCAGGAGGGTGGGAAGGCAAATCACCACAAGAGAGAAATAAAATGGCCTCACCTTCCCTATATATATTAAACCCTCCCCTTCAAAAAAGGCTGTACTTTCCTCACAGCTAGGTCCACCCCTCACCAGATGTTTAACTCTTTCCTTTCCTATGCAGTCAATTCTCTCTCCTAAACATCCTAGTGATATCTGGTGAACCCCCTTTCTTCAAAGTAAAGCATTCGTTACCTTCAGCCAGAAATAAAGACACGGAGACTTGAATTTTGGCAGAAAAATTGCTAGCTATTTATTTGACCCTAACCAATAGCAAACCTGTAATAGAAAGTTTTTATTAAGATGCCGATCCAGCCGGCATATGGTGGCAGAAAAAAGAACGGCTCTATTAACCTAAACTATCCGTAAAATACTAAAAATTTGAAACCCTCCTAATTTTACTACAACTAGCAAAAACCGGTAATAGGTGACAACTCAACCCCCACAGTGACTACCCACCCTGATGGGTGCCCTGCCGCTGCCTTCCCGGACGGGTGGTCAAGCGGCCAATAAGTCGATGGAGGTGAGTGCACCTAAACCATACCAAACTGTAAAACACTACATCTTACCATACAAATACAAACTGCCGTTCTTTTCCGCCAACAGCAAAAGACTCATCCCCAAAGTCTTTGCACCGCCACCATAACCTACCCTAACTCCTGCAAAATGAAACCCAGATCCTCCAGAAAAAACATCATCCCCTCATTGGATAGATGTACCCAATCAGGCCGAAAAAGGTGACTGTCTCTGAACCGAATCCTAGGGTGGCGAACTACCTTGTCTCCGTGGGACAGTACCCACTTCGCCACCGCCCCATTCACCTTTTTCCGGGCCTCATCAATCTGGCGACCATCCGCCACACCCCTCCAACTCAACCTTGGCACCATCAAGGAGAAAACCAACACACAATTGGTCCATGCTGCGGCCACACTTGCCAGATCCTGCATCATGGCCCACCGCAGATCCAAGGATGTCCTCTTCCCTAGGTCGTTGCCACCGAGATGGACAACCAAGACCCTAGGGACTCCATGCTTGCTGGCCTGACTGACTAGCCTACTCTTCAGCTCGCTCCACATCATCCCTCGCCAGCCAAGCCATCTAACACCCTGCGCTCTAGGCAACGTCTGAGCCCCCTCTGAGGCCACAAACTTGGCGGCCCAGTATACATACTATAAGGGACCCAAGTGGCCGACACAAACACCTGGCCCATCTAGGAGTGGCACTGCAGTGTCAGGCAGGATGGCACTTCAAAAAAATTGTCCCCAAACAGCACATGAAGCCCCAGTTGCGGGAGAATGTGAAGGAGGAGCTGTTGACGGGTCACGTTCCGCTTGACTTGACAATTATCTGACCAGCAGGTCTTTGAACCTCTGCAGACTTGTGTCTGCCGGAAAGAGAGATACAACGTAGGTTTTAAATCTAGGATCGAGCACGGTGGTCAAAATGTAGTGCTCTGATTTCAACAGATTGACCACCCGTGAATCCTGGTTAAGCGAATTAAGGGCTCCATCCACAAGTCCCACATGCCTAGCGGAATTGCTCTGTTTTAGCTCCTCCTTCAATCTCTCCAGCTTCTTCTGCAAAAGCCTGATGAGGGGAATGACCTGACTCAGGCTGGCAGTGTCTGAACTGACTTCACGTGTGGCAAGTTCAAAGGGTTGCAGAACCTTGCACAACGTTGAAATCATTCTCCACTGCGCTTGAGTCAGGTGCATTCCCCCTCCTTTGCCTATATCGTGGGCAGATGTATAGGCTTGAATGGCCTTTTGCTGCTCCTCCATACTCTGAAGCATATAGAGGGTTGAATTCCACCTCGTTACCACCTCTTGCTTCAGATGATGGCAGGGCAGGTTCAGGAATGTTTGGTGGTGCTCCAGTCTTCGGCACGCGGTGGCTGAATGCCGAAAGTGGCCCCCAATTCTTCGGGCCACCAACAGCATCTCTTGCACGCCCCTGTCGTTTTTTAAATAATTCTGCACCACTAAATTCAATGTATGTGCAAAACATGGGACGTGCTGGAATTTGCCCAGATGTAATGCACGCACAATATTGGTGGCGTTGTCCGATGTCACAAATCCCCAGGAGAGTCCAATTGGGGTAAGCCATTCTGCGATGATGTTCCTCAGTTTCCGTAAGAGGTTGTCAGCTGTGTGCCTCTTCTGGAAAGCGGTGATACAAAGCGTAGCCTGCCTAGGAACGAGTTGGTGTTTGCGAGATGCTGCTACTGGTGCCGCCGCTGCTGTTCTTGCTGCGGGAGGCAATACATCTACCCAGTGGGCTGTCACAGTCATATAGTCCTGAGTCTGCCCTGCTCCACTTGTCCACATGTCCGTGGTTAAGTGGACGTTGGGTACAACTGCATTTTTAGGACACTGGTGACTCTTTTTCTGAGGTCTGTGTACATTTTCGGTATCGCCTGCCTAGAGAAATGGAACCTAGATGGTATTTGGTACTGGGGACACAGTACCTCAATCAAGTCTGTAGTTGCCTCTGAATTAACGGTGGATACCGGAGCCACGTTTCTCACCGCCCAGGCTGCCAAGGCCTGAGTTATCTGCTTTGCAGCAGGATGACTGCTGTGATATTTCATCTTCCTCGCAAAGGACTGTTGGACAGTCAATTGCTTACTGGAAGTAGTACAAGTGGTCTTCCGACTTCCCCTCTGGGATGACGATCGACTCCCAGCAGCAACAACAGCAGCGCCAGCAGCAGTAGGCGTTACACTCAAGGATGCATCGGAGGAATCCCAGGCAGGAGAGGACTCATGACACTTGACAGTGACATGGCCTGCAGGACTATTGGCTTTCCTGGGTAAGGAGGAAATTGACACTGAGGGAGCTGGTGGTGTGGTTTGCAGGAGCTTGGTTACAAGAGGAAGGGATTTAGTTGTCAGTGGACTCCTTCCGCTGTCACCCAAAGTTTTTGAACTTGTCACTGACTTCTGATGAATGCGGTCCAGGTGACGTATAAGGGAGGATGTTCCTAGGTGGTTAACTTCCTTACCCCTACTTATTACAGCTTGACAAAGGCAACGCAAAGGCAACACACGGCTTGACACCTGTTGTCCGCATTTGTGTTGAAATAATTCCACACCGAAGAGCTGATTTTTTTTTGTATTTTGACCAGGCATGTCAATGGCCATATTCGTCCCACGGACAACAGGTGTCTCCCCGGGTGCCTGACTTAAACAAACCACCTCACCATCAGAATCCTCCTTGTCAATTTCCTCCCCAGCGCCAGCAACACCCATATCCTCATCCTGGTGTACTTCAACAGTGACATCTTCAATTTGACTACCAGGAACTGGACTGCGGGTGCTCCTTCCAGCACTTGCAGGGGGCGTGCAAATGGTGGAAGGCGCAAGCTCTTCCCGTCCAGTGTTGGGAAGGTCAGGCATCGCAACCGACACAATTGGACTCTCCTAGGGGATTTGTGATTTAGAGGAACGCACAGTTCTTTGCTATGCTTTTGCCAGCTTAAGTCTTTTCATTTTTCTAGCGAGAGGATGAGTGCTTTCATCCTCATGTGAATCTGAACCACTAGCCATGAACATAGGCCAGGGCCTCAGCCGTTCCTTGCCACTCCGTGTCGTAAATGGCATATTGGCAAGTTTACGCTTCTCCTCAGACGCTTTCAATTTTAATTTTGGGTCATTTTACTGAACTTTTGTTTTTTGGATTTTACATGCTCTCTACTATGACATTTTGCATCGGCCTTGGCAGACGACGTTGATGGCATTTCATCGTCTCGGCCATGACTAGTGGCAGCAGCTTCAGCACGAGGTGGAAGTGGATCTTGTTCTTTCCCTATTTTAACCTCCACATTTTTGTTCTCCATTTTTTAATGTGTGGAATTATATGCCAGTATCAATAGCAATGGCCTATTACTATATATACTGCGCACAACTGAAATGCACCACAGGTATGGATGGATAGTATACTTGACGACACAGAGGTAGGTACAGCAGTGGCCTACTGTACCGTACTGCTATATATTATATACTGGTGGTCAGCAAACTGTGCAAAAATTAAATGCACCACAGGTATGGATGGATAGTATACTTGACGACACAGAGGTAGGTACAGCAGTGGCCTACTGTACCGTAATGCTATATATTATATACTGATGGTCAGCAAACTGTGCAAAAATTAAATGCACCACAGGTATGGATGGATAGTATACTTGACGACACAGAGGTAGGTACAGCAGTGGCCCACTGTACCGTAATGCTATATATTATATAATGGTGGTCAGCAAACTGTGCAAAAATGAAATGCACCACAGGTATGGATGGATAGTATACTTGACGACACAGAGGTAGGTACAGCAGTGGCCTACTGTACCATTCTGCTATATATTATATACTGGTGGTCAACAAACTGTGCAAAATTGAAATGCACCACAGGTATGGATGGATAGTATACTTGACGACACAGAGGTAGGTACAGCAGTGGCCTACTGTACCGTACTGCTATATATTATATACTGATGGTCAGCAAACTGTGCAAAAATGAAATGCACCACAGGTATGGATGTATAGTATACTTGACGACACAGAGGTAGGTACAGCAGTGGCCTACTGTACCGTAATGCTATATATTATATACTGGTGGTCAGCAAACTGTGCAAAACTGAAATGTACCACAGGTATGGATGGATAGTATACTTGATGACACAGAGGTAGGTACAGCAGTGGCCTACTGTACCGTAATGCTATATATTATATACTGGTGGTCAGCAAACTGTGCAAAACTGAAATGCACCACAGGTATGGATGGATAGTATACTTGACGACACAGAGGTAGGTACAGCAGTGGCCTTCTGTACCGTACTCCTATATATTATATACTGGTGGTCAGCAAAATTATGCACTGTACTCCTACTATATACTGTCTACAATGCAGCACAGATATGGAGTGTTTTTCATGCAGACAACGTATACTGTTGGTCACTGGTCAGCAAAACTCTGCACTGTACTACTCCTCCTATATAATATTATACTGGTGGTCCCCAGTCCCCACAATAAAGCAGCACACTAAGCACAGATATGGAGTGTTTTTCAGGCAGACAACGTATACTAGTGGTCACTGTCAGCAAAACTCTGCACTGTACTCCTGCTATATATACAGCTGCTCCCCAGTCCCCACAATTAAGCAGTGTGAGCACAGATATATGCAGCACACTGAGCACAGATAAGGAGCGTTTTTTTCAGGCAGAGAATGGATAAAACTGGTGGTCACTGATCAGCAAAACTCTGCACTGTACTCCTCCTATATTATACAGCTGCTCCCCAGTCCTCCCCACAATTAAGCAATAAAGCACAATCAATCAAGTTCAACAATAAACGGAGAGGACGCCAGCCACGTCCTCTCCCTAACATTTCCAATGCACGAGTGAAAATGGCGGCGACGCGCGGCTGCTTATATAGAATCTGAATCTCGCGAGAATCCGACAGCGGGATGATGACGTTCGGGCGCGCTCGGGTTAACCGAGCCATACGGGAGAATCCGAGTATGCCTCGGACCCGTGTAAAATGGGTGAAGTTCGGGTGGGTTCGTTTTCCGAGGAACCGAACCCGCTCATCACTACTATATATATACATATATATATATACATACTAGGGTCTCAATCTCTGCTGATAAGGTACCTGTCCACGCTGCTACAGCGCTATAAACCCATGCCGACACAGTCGCCGGTCTGAGTAGTGTACCAGAATGTGCACGCTATCTGCAGGAACCCTGAGGATAGCTGTTAAGTCAGCGCTACCTTTTGGGAAAACGTGACACCCTAGGAGAAGATTCCCATCGTAACCTGGCCCTAGTAGGGAAAGGATACTCCCTGAGAAATTGGAATTCTTTGTGGGAAACTGCAGTCTCTTGTCTGGAGATTCCCGCTCTTTTTCATCATGAGAGGAGGGAAATTTACCTCAGCTTTCTTCCCCTTAAACATGTGTACCCTTGTGTCAGGGACAGATGAGTCCTCAGTGATATGCAAAACATCTTTTATTACAATAATCATATATTGAATAAGGGGCAGGAGGGTGGGAAGGCAAATCACCACAAGAGAGAAATAAAATGGCCTCACCTTCCCTATATATATTAAACCCTCCCCTTCAAAAAAGGCTGTACTTTCCTCACAGCTAGGTCCACCCCTCACCAGATGTTTAACTCTTTCCTTTCCTATGCAGTCAATTCTCTCTCCTAAACATCCTAGTGATATCTGGTGAACCCCCTTTCTTCAAAGTAAAGCATTCGTTACCTTCAGCCAGAAATAAAGACACGGAGACTTGAATTTTGGCAGAAAAATTGCTAGCTATTTATTTGACCCTAACCAATAGCAAACCTGTAATAGAAAGTTTTTATTAAGATGCCGATCCAGCCGGCATATGGTGGCAGAAAAAAGAACGGCTCTATTAACCTAAACTATCCGTAAAATACTAAAAATTTGAAACCCTCCTAATTTTACTACAACTAGCAAAAACCGGTAATAGGTGACAACTCAACCCCCACAGTGACTACCCACCCTGATGGGTGCCCTGCCGCTGCCTTCCCGGACGGGTGGTCAAGCGGCCAATAAGTCGATGGAGGTGAGTGCACCTAAACCATACCAAACTGTAAAACACTACAGCTTACCATACAAATACAAACTGCCGTTCTTTTCCGCCAACAGCAAAAGACTCATCCCCAAAGTCTTTGCACCGCCACCATAACCAACCCTAACTCCTGCAAAACGAAACCCAGATCCTCCAGAAAAAACATCATCCCCTCATTGGATAGATGTACCCCATCAGGCCGAAAAAGGTGACTGTCTCTGAACCGAATCCTAGGGTGGCGAACTACCTTGCCTCCGTGGGACAGTACCCACTTCGCCACCGCCCCATTCACCTTTTTCCAGGCCTCATCAATCTGGCGACCATCCGCCACACCCCTCCAACTCAACCTTGGCACCATCAAGGAGAAAACCAACACACAATTGGTCCATGCTGCGGCCACACTTGCCAGATCCTGCATCATGGCCCACCGCAGATCCAAGGATGTCCTCTTCCCTAGGTCGTTGCCACCGAGATGGACAACCAAGACCCTAGGGACTCCATGCTTGCTGGCCTGACTGACTAGCCTACTCTTCAGCTCGCTCCACATCATCCCTCGCCAGCCAAGCCATCTAACACCCTGCGCTCTAGGCAACGTCTGAGCCCCCTCCGAGGCCACAAACTTGGCGGCCCAGTATACATACTGTAAGGGACCCAAGTGGCCGACACAAACACCTGGCCCATCTAGGAGTGGCACTGCAGTGTCAGGCAGGATGGCACTTCAAAAAAATTGTCCCCAAACAGCACATGATGCAAAGAAAAATGAAAGAAAAAAGAGGTGCAAGATGTAATTGTCCTTGGGCCCTCCCACCCACCCTTATGTTGTATAAACAGGACATGCACACTTTAACGAACCCATCATTTCAGCTACAGGGTCTGCCACACGACTGTGACTGAAATGACTGGTTGGTGTGGGCCCCCACCAAAAAAGAAGCAATCAATCTCTCCTTGCACAAACTGGCTCTACAGAGGCAAGATGTCCACCTCCTCCTCATCGTCCGATTCCTCACCCCTTTCACTGTGTACATCCCCCTCCTCACAGATTATTAATTCGTCCCCACTGGAATCCACCATCTCAGGTCCCTGTGTACTTTCTGGAGGCAATTGCTGGTGAATGTCTCCACGGAGGAATTGATTATAATTCATTTTGATGAACATCATCTTCTCCACATTTTCTGGAAGTAACCTCGTACACCGATTGCTGACAAGGTGAGCGGCTGCACTAAACACTCTTTCGGAGTACATACTGGAGGGGGGGCAACTTAGGTAAAATAAAGCCAGTTTGTGCAAGGGCCTCCAAATTGCCAGTATACGTACGGACTGTCTGACGTGCCTACTTGGATGCGGTCACTCATATAATCCTCCACCATTCTTTCAGTGGTGACAGAATCATATGCAGTGACAGTAGACGACATGTCAGTAATCGATGGCAGGTCCTTCAGTCCGGACCAGATGTCAGCACTCGCTCCAGACTGCCCTGCATCACCGCCAGTGGGTGGGCTCGGAATTCTTAGCCTTTTCCTCGCAGCCCCAGTTGCGGGAGAATGTGAAGGAGGAGCTGTTGACGGGTCACGTTCCGCTTGACTTGACAATTATCTGACCAGCAGGTCTTTGAACCTCTGCAGACTTGTGTCTGCCGGAAAGAGAGATACAACGTAGGTTTTAAATCTAGGATCGAGCACGGTGGCCAAAATGTAGTGCTCTGATTTCAACAGATTGACCACCCGTGAATCCTGGTTAAGCGAATTAAGGGCTCCATCCACAAGTCCCACATGCCTAGCGGAATTGCTCTGTTTTAGCTCCTCCTTCAATCTCTCCAGCTTCTTCTGCAAAAGCCTGATGAGGGGAATGACCTGACTCAGGCTGGCAGTGTCTGAACTGACTTCACGTGTGGCAAGTTCAAAGGGTTGCAGAACCTTGCACAACGTTGAAATCATTCTCCACTGCGCTTGAGTCAGGTGCATTCCCCCTCCTTTGCCTATATCGTGGGCAGATGTATAGGCTTGAATGGCCTTTTGCTGCTCCTCCATCCTCTGAAGCATATAGAGGGTTGAATTCCACCTCGTTACCACCTCTTGCTTCAGATGATGGCAGGGCAGGTTCAGGAATGTTTGGTGGTGCTCCAGTCTTCGGCACGCGGTGGCTGAATGCCGAAAGTGGCCCCCAATTCTTCGGGCCACCAACAGCATCTCTTGCACGCCCCTGTCGTTTTTTAAATAATTCTGCACCACTAAATTCAATGTATGTGCAAAACATGGGACGTGCTGGAATTTGCCCAGATGTAATGCACGCACAATATTGGTGGCGTTGTCCGATGTCACAAATCCCCAGGAGAGTCCAATTGGGGTAAGCCATTCTGCGATGATGTTCCTCAGTTTCCGTAAGAGGTTGTCAGCTGTGTGCCTCTTCTGGAAAGCGGTGATACAAAGCGTAGCCTGCCTAGGAACGAGTTGGTGTTTGCGAGATGCTGCTACTGGTGCCGCCGCTGCTGTTCTTGCTGCGGGAGGCAATACATCTACCCAGTGGGCTGTCACAGTCATATAGTCCTGAGTCTGCCCTGCTCCACTTGTCCACATGTCCGTGGTTAAGTGGACATTGGGTACAACTGCATTTTTAGGACACTGGTGACTCTTTTTCTGAGGTCTGTGTACATTTTCGGTATCGCCTGCCTAGAGAAATGGAACCTAGATGGTATTTGGTACTGGGGACACAGTACCTCAATCAAGTCTGTAGTTGCCTCTGAATTAACGGTGGATACCGGAGCCACGTTTCTCACCGCCCAGGCTGCCAAGGCCTGAGTTATCTGCTTTGCAGCAGGATGACTGCTGTGATATTTCATCTTCCTCGCAAAGGACTGTTGGACAGTCAATTGCTTACTGGAAGTAGTACAAGTGGTCTTCCGACTTCCCCTCTGGGATGACGATCGACTCCCAGCAGCAACAACAGCAGCGCCAGCAGCAGTAGGCGTTACACTCAAGGATGCATCGGAGGAATCCCAGGCAGGAGAGGACTCATGAGACTTGACAGTGACATGGCCTGCAGGACTATTGGCTTTCCTGGGTAAGGAGGAAATTGACACTGAGGGAGTTGGTGGTGTGGTTTGCAGGAGCTTGGTTACAAGAGGAAGGGATTTAGTTGTCAGTGGACTCCTTCCGCTGTCACCAAAAGTTTTTGAACTTGTCACTGACTTCTGATGAATGCGGTCCAGGTGACGTATAAGGGAGGATGTTCCTAGGTGGTTAACTTCCTTACCCCTACTTATTACAGCTTGACAAAGGCAACACAAAGGCAACACACGGCTTGACACCTGTTTTCCGCATTTGTGTTGAAATAATTCCACACCGAAGAGCTGATTTTTTTTGTATTTTGACCAGGCATGTCAATGGCCATATTCGTCCCACGGACAACAGGTGTCTCCCCGGGTGCCTGACTTAAACAAACCACCTCACCATCAGAATCCTCCTTGTCAATTTCCTCCCCAGCGCCAGCAACACCCATATCCTCATCCTGGTGTACTTCAACAGTGACATCTTCAATTTGACTACCAGGAACTGGACTGCGGGTGCTCCTTCCAGCACTTGCAGGGGGCGTGCAAATGGTGGAAGGCGCAAGCTCTTCCTGTCCAGTGTTGGGAAGGTCAGGCATCGCAACCGACACAATTGGACTCTCCTAGGGGATTTGTGATTTAGAGGAACGCTCAGTTCTTTGCTATGCTTTTGCCAGCTTAAGTCTTTTCATTTTTCTAGCGAGAGGATGAGTGCTTCCATCCTCATGTGAATCTGAACCACTAGCCATGAACATAGGCCAGGGCCTCAGCCGTTCCTTGCCACTCCGTGTCGTAAATGGCATATTGGCAAGTTTACGCTTCTCCTCAGACGCTTTCAATTTTAATTTTGGGTCATTTTACTGAACTTTTGTTTTTTGGATTTTACATGCTCTCTACTATGACATTTTGCATCGGCCTTGGCAGACGACGTTGATGGCATTTCATCGTCTCGGCCATGACTAGTGGCAGCAGCTTCAGCACGAGGTGGAAGTGGATCTTGTTCTTTCCCTATTTTAACCTCCACATTTTTGTTCTCCATTTTTTAATGTGTGGAATTATATGCCAGTATCAATAGCAATGGCCTATTACTATATATACTGCGCACAACTGAAATGCACCACAGGTATGGATGGATAGTATACTTGACGACACAGAGGTAGGTACAGCAGTGGCCTACTGTACCGTACTGCTATATATTATATACTGGTGGTCAGCAAACTGTGCAAAAATTAAATGCACCACAGGTATGGATGGATAGTATACTTGACGACACAGAGGTAGGTACAGCAGTGGCCTACTGTACCGTAATGCTATATATTATATACTGTTGGTCAACAAACTGTGCAAAAATTAAATGCACCACAGGTATGGATAGATAGTATACTTGACGACACAGAGGTAGGTACAGCAGTGGCCCACTGTACCGTAATGCTATATATTATATAATGGTGGTCAGCAAACTGTGCAAAAATGAAATGCACCACAGGTATGGATGGATAGTATACTTGACGACACAGAGGTAGGTACAGCAGTGGCCTACTGTACCATTCTGCTATATATTATATACTGGTGGTCAGCAAACTGTGCAAAACTGAAATGCACCACAGGTATGGATGGATAGTATACTTGACGACACAGAGGTAGGTACAGCAGTGGCCTACTGTACCGTACTGCTATATATTATATACTGATGGTCAGCAAACTGTGCAAAAATGAAATGCACCACAGGTATGGATGGATAGTATACTTGACGACACAGAGGTAGGTACAGCAGTGGCCTACTGTACCGTAATGCTATATATTATACACTGGTGGTCAGCAAACTGTGCAAAACTGAAATGCACCACAGGTATGGATGGATAGTATACTTGATGACACAGAGTTAGGTACAGCAGTGGCCTACTGTACCGTAATGCTATATATTATATACTGGTGGTCAGCAAACTGTGCAAAACTGAAATGCACCACAGGTATGGATGGATAGTATACTTGACGACACAGAGGTAGGTACAGCAGTGGCCTTCTGTACCGTACTCCTATATATTATATACTGGTGGTCAGCAAAATTATGCACTGTACTCCTACTATATACTGTCTACAATGCAGCACAGATATGGAGTGTTTTTCATGCAGACAACGTATACTGTTGGTCACTGGTCAGCAAAACTCTGCACTGTACTACTCCTCCTATATAATATTATACTGGTGGTCCCCAGTCCCCACAATAAAGCAGCACACTAAGCACAGATATGGAGTGTTTTTCAGGCAGACAACGTATACTAGTGGTCACTGTCAGCAAAACTCTGCACTGTACTCCTGCTATATATACAGCTGCTCCCCAGTCCCCACAATTAAGCAGTGTGAGCACAGATATATGCAGCACACTGAGCACAGATAAGGAGCGTTTTTTTCAGGCAGAGAATGGATAAAACTGGTGGTCACTGATCAGCAAAACTCTGCACTGTACTCCTCCTATATTATACAGCTGCTCCCCAGTCCTCCCCACAATTAAGCAATAAAGCACAATCAATCAAGTTCAACAATAAACGGAGAGGACGCCAGCCACGTCCTCTCCCTAACATTTCCAATGCACGAGTGAAAATGGCGGCGACGCGCGGCTGCTTATATAGAATCTGAATCTCGCGAGAGTCCGACAGCGGGATGATGACGTTCGGGCGCGCTCGGGTTAACCGAGCCATACGGGAGAATCCGAGTATGCCTCGGACCCGTGTAAAATGGGTGAAGTTCGGGTGGGTTCGTTTTCCGAGGAACCGAACCCGCTCATCACTACTATATATATACATATATATATATACATACTAGGGTCTCAATCTCTGCTGATAAGGTACCTGTCCACGCTGCTACAGCGCTATAAACCCATGCCGACACAGTCGCCTGTCTGAGTAGTGTACCAGAATGTGCACGCTATCTGCAGGATCCCTGAGGATAGCTGTTAAGTCAGCGCTACCTTTTGGGAAAACGTGACACCCTAGGAGAAGATTCCCATCGTAACCTGGCCCTAGTAGGGAAAGGATACTCCCTGAGAAATTGGAATTCTTTGTGGGAAACTGCAGTCTCTTGTCTGGAGATTCCCGCTCTTTTTCATCATGAGAGGAGGGAAATTTACCTCAGCTTTCTTCCCCTTAAACATGTGTACCCTTGTGTCAGGGACAGATGAGTCATCAGTGATATGCAAAACATCTTTTATTACAATAATCATATATTGAATAAGGGGCAGGAGGGTGGGAAGGCAAATCACCTCAAGAGAGAAATAAAATGGCCTCACCTTCCCTATATATATTAAACCCTCCCCTTCAAAAAAGGCTGTACTTTCCTCACAGCTAGGTCCACCCCTCACCAGATGTTTAACTCTTTCCTTTCCTATGCAGTCAATTCTCTCTCCTAAACATCCTAGTGATATCTGGTGAACCCCCTTTCTTCAAAGTAAAGCATTCGTTACCTTCAGCCAGAAATAAAGACACGGAGACTTGAATTTTGGCAGAAAAATTGCTAGCTATTTATTTGACCCTAACCAATAGCAAACCTGTAATAGAAAGTTTTTATTAAGATGCCGATCCAGCCGGCATATGGTGGCAGAAAAAAGAACGGCTCTATTAACCTAAACTATCCGTAAAATACTAAAAATTTGAAACCCTCCTAATTTTACTACAACTAGCAAAAACCGGTAATAGGTGACAACTCAACCCCCACAGTGACTACCCACCCTGATGGGTGCCCTGCCGCTGCCTTCCCGGACGGGTGGTCAAGCGGCCAATAAGTCGATGGAGGTGAGTGCACCTAAACCATACCAAACTGTAAAACACTACAGCTTACCATACAAATACAAACTGCCGTTCTTTTCCGCCAACAGCAAAAGACTCATCCCCAAAGTCTTTGCACCGCCACCATAACCTACCCTAACTCCTGCAAAACGAAACCCAGATCCTCCAGAAAAAACATCATCCCCTCATTGGATAGATGTACCCCATCAGGCCGAAAAAGGTGACTGTCTCTGAACCGAATCCTAGGGTGGCGAACTACCTTGCCTCCGTGGGACAGTACCCACTTCGCCACCGCCCCATTCACCTTTTTCCGGGCCTCATCAATCTGGCGACCATCCGCCACACCCCTCCAACTCAACCTTGGCACCATCAAGGAGAAAACCAACACACAATTGGTCCATGCTGCGGCCACACTTGCCAGATCCTGCATCATGGCCCACCGCAGATCCAAGGATGTCCTCTTCCCTAGGTCGTTGCCACCGAGATGGACAACCAAGACCCTAGGGACTCCATGCTTGCTGGCCTGACTGACTAGCCTACTCTTCAGCTCGCTCCACATCATCCCTCGCCAGCCAAGCCATCTAACACCCTGCGCTCTAGGCAACGTCTGAGCCCCCTCCGAGGCCACAAACTTGGCGGCCCAGTATACATACTGTAAGGGACCCAAGTGGCCGACACAAACACCTGGCCCATCTAGGAGTGGCACTGCAGTGTCAGGCAGGATGGCACTTCAAAAAAATTGTCCCCAAACAGCACATGATGCAAAGAAAAATGAAAGAAAAAAGAGGTGCAAGATGTAATTGTCCTTGGGCCCTCCCACCCACCCTTATGTTGTATAAACAGGACATGCACACTTTAACGAACCCATCATTTCAGCGACAGGGTCTGCCACACGACTGTGACTGAAATGACTGGTTGGTGTGGGCCCCCACCAAAAAAGAAGCAATCAATCTCTCCTTGCACAAACTGGCTCTACAGAGGCAAGATGTCCACCTCCTCCTCATCGTCCGATTCCTCACCCCTTTCACTGTGTACATCCCCCTCCTCACAGATTATTAATTCGTCCCCACTGGAATCCACCATCTCAGGTCCCTGTGTACTTTCTGGAGGCAATTGCTGGTGAATGTCTCCACGGAGGAATTGATTATAATTCATTTTGATGAACATCATCTTCTCCACATTTTCTGGAAGTAACCTCGTACACCGATTGCTGACAAGGTGAGCGGCTGCACTAAACACTCTTTCGGAGTACATACTGGAGGGGGGGCAACTTAGGTAAAATAAAGCCAGTTTGTGCAAGGGCCTCCAAATTGCCAGTATACGTACGGACTGTCTGACGTGCCTACTTGGATGCGGTCACTCATATAATCCTCCACCATTCTTTCAGTGGTGACAGAATCATATGCAGTGACAGTAGACGACATGTCAGTAATCGATGGCAGGTCCTTCAGTCCGGACCAGATGTCAGCACTCGCTCCAGACTGCCCTGCATCACCGCCAGTGGGTGGGCTCGGAATTCTTAGCCTTTTCCTCGCAGCCCCAGTTGCGGGAGAATGTGAAGGAGGAGCTGTTGACGGGTCACGTTCCGCTTGACTTGACAATTATCTGACCAGCAGGTCTTTGAACCTCTGCAGACTTGTGTCTGCCGGAAAGAGAGATACAACGTAGGTTTTAAATCTAGGATCGAGCACGGTGGCCAAAATGTAGTGCTCTGATTTCAACAGATTGACCACCCGTGAATCCTGGTTAAGCGAATTAAGGGCTCCATCCACAAGTCCCACATGCCTAGCGGAATTGCTCTGTTTTAGCTCCTCCTTCAATCTCTCCAGCTTCTTCTGCAAAAGCCTGATGAGGGGAATGACCTGACTCAGGCTGGCAGTGTCTGAACTGACTTCACGTGTGGCAAGTTCAAAGGGTTGCAGAACCTTGCACAACGTTGAAATCATTCTCCACTGCGCTTGAGTCAGGTGCATTCCCCCTCCTTTGCCTATATCGTGGGCAGATGTATAGGCTTGAATGGCCTTTTGCTGCTCCTCCATCCTCTGAAGCATATAGAGGGTTGAATTCCACCTCGTTACCACCTCTTGCTTCAGATGATGGCAGGGCAGGTTCAGGAATGTTTGGTGGTGCTCCAGTCTTCGGCACGCGGTGGCTGAATGCCGAAAGTGGCCCCCAATTCTTCGGGCCACCAACAGCATCTCTTGCACGCCCCTGTCGTTTTTTAAATAATTCTGCACCACTAAATTCAATGTATGTGCAAAACATGGGACGTGCTGGAATTTGCCCAGATGTAATGCACGCACAATATTGGTGGCGTTGTCCGATGTCACAAATCCCCAGGAGAGTCCAATTGGGGTAAGCCATTCTGCGATGATGTTCCTCAGTTTCCGTAAGAGGTTGTCAGCTGTGTGCCTCTTCTGGAAAGCGGTGATACAAAGCGTAGCCTGCCTAGGAACGAGTTGGTGTTTGCGAGATGCTGCTACTGGTGCCGCCGCTGCTGTTCTTGCTGCGGGAGGCAATACACTACCCAGTGGGCTGTCACAGTCATATAGTCCTGAGTCTGCCCTGCTCCACTTGTCCACATGTCCGTGGTTAAGTGGACATTGGGTACAACTGCATTTTTAGGACACTGGTGACTCTTTTTCTGAGGTCTGTGTACATTTTCGGTATCGCCTGCCTAGAGAAATGGAACCTAGATGGTATTTGGTACTGGGGACACAGTACCTCAATCAAGTCTGTAGTTGCCTCTGAATTAACGGTGGATACCGGAGCCACGTTTCTCACCGCCCAGGCTGCCAAGGCCTGAGTTATCTGCTTTGCAGCAGGATGACTGCTGTGATATTTCATCTTCCTCGCAAAGGACTGTTGGACAGTCAATTGCTTACTGGAAGTAGTACAAGTGGTCTTCCGACTTCCCCTCTGGGATGACGATCGACTCCCAGCAGCAACAACAGCAGCGCCAGCAGCAGTAGGCGTTACACTCAAGGATGCATCGGAGGAATCCCAGGCAGGAGAGGACTCATGAGACTTGACAGCGACATGGCCTGCAGGACTATTGGCTTTCCTGGGTAAGGAGGAAATTGACACTGAGGGAGTTGGTGGTGTGGTTTGCAGGAGCTTGGTTACAAGAGGAAGGGATTTAGTTGTCAGTGGACTCCTTCCGCTGTCACCAAAAGTTTTTGAACTTGTCACTGACTTCTGATGAATGCGGTCCAGGTGACGTATAAGGGAGGATGTTCCTAGGTGGTTAACTTCCTTACCCCTTCTTATTACAGCTTGACAAAGGCAACACAAAGGCAACACATGGCTTGACACCTGTTGTCCGCATTTGTGTTGAAATAATTCCACACCGAAGAGCTGATTTTTTTTGTATTTTGACCAGGCATGTCAATGGCCATATTCGTCCCACGGACAACAGGTGTCTCCCCGGGTGCCTGACTTAAACAAACCACCTCACCATCAGAATCCTCCTTGTCAATTTCCTCCCCAGCGCCAGCAACACCCATATCCTCATCCTGGTGTACTTCAACAGTGACATCTTCAATTTGACTACCAGGAACTGGACTGCGGGTGCTCCTTCCAGCACTTGCAGGGGGCGTGCAAATGGTGGAAGGCGCAAGCTCTTCCCGTCCAGTGTTGGGAAAGTCAGGCATCGCAACCGACACAATTGGACTCTCCTAGGGGATTTGTGATTTAGAGGAACGCACAGTTCTTTGCTATGCTTTTGCCAGCTTAAGTCTTTTCATTTTTCTAGCGAGAGGATGAGTGCTTCCATCCTCATGTGAATCTGAACCACTAGCCATGAACATAGGCCAGGGCCTCAGCCGTTCCTTGCCACTCCGTGTCGTAAATGGCATATTGGCAAGTTTACGCTTCTCCTCAGACGCTTTCAATTTTAATTTTGGGTCATTTTACTGAACTTTTGTTTTTTGGATTTTACATGCTCTCTACTATGACATTTTGCATCGGCCTTGGCAGACGACGTTGATGGCATTTCATCGTCTCGGCCATGACTAGTGGCAGCAGCTTCAGCACGAGGTGGAAGTGGATCTTGTTCTTTCCCTATTTTAACCTCCACATTTTTGTTCTCCATTTTTTAATGTGTGGAATTATATGCCAGTATCAATAGCAATGGCCTATTACTATATATACTGCGCACAACTGAAATGCACCACAGGTATGGATGGATAGTATACTTGACGACACAGAGGTAGGTACAGCAGTGGCCTACTGTACCGTACTGCTATATATTATATACTGGTGGTCAGCAAACTGTGCAAAAATTAAATGCACCACAGGTATGGATGGATAGTATACTTGACGACACAGAGGTAGGTACAGCAGTGGCCCACTGTACCGTAATGCTATATATTATATAATGGTGGTCAGCAAACTGTGCAAAAATGAAATGCACCACAGGTATGGATGGATAGTATACTTGACGACACAGAGGTAGGTACAGCAGTGGCCTACTGTACCATTCTGCTATATATTATATACTGGTGGTCAGCAAACTGTGCAAAACTGAAATGCACCACAGGTATGGATGGATAGTATACTTGACGACACAGAGGTAGGTACAGCAGTGGCCTACTGTACCGTACTGCTATATATTATATACTGATGGTAAGCAAACTGTGCAAAAATGAAATGCACCACGGGTATGGATGGATAGTATACTTGACGACACAGAGGTAGGTACAGCAGTGGCCTACTGTACCGTAATGCTATATATTATATACTGGTGGTCAGCAAACTGTGCAAAACTGAAATGCACCACAGGTATGGATGGATAGTATACTTGATGACACAGAGGCAGGTACAGCAGTGGCCTACTGTACCGTACTGCTATATATTATATACTGGTGGTCAGCAAACTGTGCAAAACTGAAATGCACCACAGGTATGGATGGATAGTATACTTGACGACACAGAGGTAGGTACAGCAGTGGCCTTCTGTACCGTACTCCTATATATTATATACTGGTGGTCAGCAAAATTATGCACTGTACTCCTACTATATACTGTCTACAATGCAGCACAGATATGGAGTGTTTTTCATGCAGACAACGTATACTGTTGGTCACTGGTCAGCAAAACTCTGCACTGTACTACTCCTCCTATATAATATTATACTGGTGGTCCCCAGTCCCCACAATAAAGCAGCACACTAAGCACAGATATGGAGTGTTTTTCAGGCAGACAACGTATACTAGTGGTCACTGTCAGCAAAACTCTGCACAGTACTCCTGCTATATATACAGCTGCTCCCCAGTCCCCACAATTAAGCAGTGTGAGCACAGATATATGCAGCACACTGAGCACAGATAAGGAGCGTTTTTTTCAGGCAGAGAACGGATAAAACTGGTGGTCACTGATCAGCAAAACTCTGCACTGTACTCCTCCTATATTATACAGCTGCTCCCCAGTCCTCCCCACAATTAAGCAATAAAGCACAATCAATCAAGTTCAACAATAAACGGAGAGGACGCCAGCCACGTCCTCTCCCTAACATTTCCAATGCACGAGTGAAAATGGCGGCGACGCGCGGCTGCTTATATAGAATCTGAATCTCGCGAGAATCCGACAGCGGGATGATGACGTTCGGGCGCGCTCGGGTTAACCGAGCCATACGGGAGAATCCGAGTATGCCTCGGACCCGTGTAAAATGGGTGAAGTTCGGGTGGGTTAGTTTTCCGAGGAACCGAACCCGCTCATCACTACTATATATATACATATATATATATACATACTAGGGTCTCAATCTCTGCTGATAAGGTACCTGTCCACGCTGCTACAGCGCTATAAACCCATGCCGACACAGTCGCCTGTCTGAGTAGTGTACCAGAATGTGCACGCTATCTGCAGGATCCCTGAGGATAGCTGTTAAGTCAGCGCTACCTTTTGGGAAAACGTGACACCCTAGGAGAAGATTCCCATCGTAACCTGGCCCTAGTAGGGAAAGGATACTCCCTGAGAAATTGGAATTCTTTGTGGGAAACTGCAGTCTCTTGTCTGGAGATTCCCGCTCTTTTTCATCATGAGAGGAGGGAAATTTACCTCAGCTTTCTTCCCCTTAAACATGTGTACCCTTGTGTCAGGGACAGATGAGTCATCAGTGATATGCAAAACATCTTTTATTACAATAATCATATATTGAATACTTTCCTGCCATTTTGGCTGTAACTTTGCATTATCGTAGTCGACACTGGAGTCAGACTGCGTGTCGATATCAGTGTCTATTATTTTGGATAGTGAGCATTGAGATACTCTGAAGGTCTCTGCGACATAGGGACAGACATGGGTAGATTCCCTGTCTATTCTCTAATCTTTTGTGCAATAAATTCACCATAGCACTTAATTACACATATCCAAACAGGTGTCGGCGTTGTCGACAGAGACACCCCTCACACACACATTTGCTCCATCTCCTCCTTAGGGGAGCCTTTTACCTCAGACATGTCGACACACACGTACCGACACACCACACACTCAGGGAATGCTCACCTGAAGACAATTCCCCCACAAGGCCCTTTGGAGAGACAGAGAGAGAGTATGCCAGCACACACCCCAGCGCTATTAACCCAGGAATAACACAGTCAGTAACTTAATGTTAACCCAGTAGCTGCTGTTTATATTGATTTTTGCGCCTAATTATGTGCCCCCCCTCTCTTTTTACCCTCTTCTACCGTGTATCTGCAGGGGAGAGGCTGGGGAGCTTCCTCTCAGCGGTGCTGTGGAGAAAAAACATGGCGCTGGTGAGTGCTGAGGAAGAAGCCCCGCCCCCTCGATGGCGGGCTTCTGTCCCGCTTAAATATACATTTTCTTGGCGGGGGCTCATACATATATACAGTGCCCAACTGTATATATGTGTACTTTTGCCAAAAGAGGTCCAAATGCTGCCCTGGGCGCCCCCCCCTGCGCCCTGCACCCTTACAGTGACCGGAGTATGTGAGGTGTGTGGGAGCAATGGCGCACAGCTGCAGTGCTGTGCATTACCTCAGTGAAGACCGGAGTCTTCTGCCGCCGATTTCGAAGTCTTCTTGCTTCTCATGCTCACCCGGCTTCTGTCTTCTGGCTCTGCGAGGGGGACGGCGGCGCGGCTCTGGGATCGGACGACGAGGGTGAGATCCTGTGTACGATCCCTCTGGAGCTAATGGTGTCCAGTAGCCTAAGAAGCAGGACCTAGCTTCAGAGAGTAGGGCTGCTTCTCTCCCCTCTGTCCCACGATGCAGGGAGTCTGTTGCCAGCAGAGCTCCCTGAAAATAAAAAACCTAGCAAAATACTTTCTCACAGCAAGCTCAGGAGAGCTCACTGAAAAGCACACAGCTCGTCCGGGCACAGATTCAAACTGGGGTCTGGAGGAGGGACATAGAGGGAGGAGCCTGAGCACACCAGAATCTAAATTCTTTCTTAAAGTGCCCATGTCTCCTGCGGAGCCCGTCTAATCCCCATGGTCCTTACGGAGTCCCCAGCATCCACTAGGACGTTAGAGAAAGTAAAATCCTTTCTTTTTCATCCACTAGGGGTCACTGGAGTACTCTTGGGGATATGGACGGCTTCCACCGGAAGAAGGCACTGAATAAATTAATTTTTGAGACTACTCCTCCCCTCCATATCCTCGAGCACTTCAGTGTTTTTTCTGTGCTCGACACAGTTAGAAGGCATAGTGGAGCTCGTCCACAAAGTATTGGAATTTTTTCTAAGTTTTTTTTTTTTCCTTTCAAGGATTTCCACGTCCTTTCCCCCCTTCTAACAGGCGTGGGTCAGGGACAGTGGAAGCGGCTGAGAACAGCCGTGATTGTCGGACCTCTCTGTAAAGAGCTCCCTCACTCCACCTGCAGGCTGCCTGCAAAAAGCTGGACGGAGCTTGGATGAGAAGCCCCGTCATAGACTTTTGTTACGGTCCAGGTATGTTGGGTAGGGGCGGTCAGCTTATGCTGCCGCCCCACTGTTGGGGATTGTATTGGGCATGGTTTACTCACTAACGACCGCTGCCCGGAGCGCGTGTGCATAGGCCGCTTCACGGCTCTATGCAGCGCGCTCTCACTCTCCGCCGCTCCCAGCATCTTAAGTTACCTAGCAGACCGCTGCTCCCTGCGCCGCAGCAGCCGATATGTTCCCCGCTGCCTGGCTACACAGGAGGCCACTCCACTCTAGGCTGTGTGTGGCGGGCCGGGAGCGCGTGTGCATAGGCCGCTCCACGGCTCTATGCAGTACGCTCTCTGCTCCCGCTGACCGCCCGCAGCAGCCGAGGAGTTCCCCGCTGCCTTGGCATACAGGTACAGGCCGCTCACACGGCCCTATGCAAAGTTCCGCAGGCCCCGACCCGGTGCTGTACACGGAGGTCGTGGGGGTGGGGGGAGACATTAGCAGTATTGGCAGTGTTAAGCTTTGTAGAAAAACTTGGTACTTAACATGTTTAATGTTCTCCTGTCTGTTCCAGGATTCCTATATTACATCTCGGCTTAAGAGTGGTACTAGGGGAATTTGGGGTCAGTTTTCTTATTGCTGGCAGGCACTGCACTTGCCTGATATATACAAGGAACTTTGGTGTTATTACTGAGTCGTGCAGACTGTCTGTGTGTAGTTTGTATTGTCTGTCTTTATAATGAGTAAGACACCAGCAAAATCTAAGAAACATTTTTCATGTCATGTCTGTAAGAGTGTGTTGCCTGATGGATCCACCACATGTACAGCATGTGTTGTTAATACAGCCACAAATACGATTTCCACAGAAGTAAAGCCAGCATCTCTGGACCCTCCATGGGCTTTACTTGCAGATGTATTAGTTGGTTTACAATCAGAGCTGGCCGCCTCTCGTGAAGAAAGAGAGGCGGCAAGATCTGAGTTTAAAATGAGACCATTTGAGTTACCAGGGGAGTCTCAATCTGGTCAGAGGTCCACCTTGAGTGGAAAAGATAAGTTTCCTTTTCCTAATAATTTTCCAGTCTCTGGGATACTAGACCTCACTGAACATGAGTATGAGGAGGGCGAAATAGACCAACAGTCAGATAGTGACGATTTTGACAGCCCAGGTATTGATAATCTCATCAGAGCAGTACGTCAGTCGCTGGAGTTTACGGAAACTGAGGAGCCCCTGACGAATGATGAGGTAGTCTTTACTAAACGACAGAGATCTCCGATGTGTTTCCCTATTTCGGAATCTCTTAATAAAATGTTACTGGAAACACGGAAGAATCCGGATAAACGGTTTTCTATACCTCGTAGATTTAAATCGAGTTACCCGTTTCCAGAGTCCATGACAGCTACATGGGAGAACCCACCATCGGTGGATTCATCCGTATCTAAACTTACAAGGAAGTTAACCATACCAGTACCAACTGCTACTACGCTTAAAGACCCTGCAGATCGTAAAATAGAGGCTATGCTAAGGTCCATGTATACAGCAGCTGGAGTGCTGCTGAGACCTGGGTTGGTTGGCATTTGGGTTACTAAAGCATTAATGGTATGGATAAAAGAGCTCAAGTCGGCTCTGCAAGATGACCATCTTTTACTTCTCGCGGATCAAATCTGGGAAGCTGCTGAATATCTATGTACAGCTTCTACTGACGTCTGTCAGCTTACTTCTCGCCTGTCCTCATCGCTAGTCATAGTTCGACGAGCACTTTGGCTGCGTTCTTGGCAGGCGGAGACGGAGGTTAAAAAAGGTATAGAGGCATTGCCTTATGATGGCGAGAAGCTTTTCGGTCCTGAATTGGACAAATGGATTTCTGAGGCTACTGGAGGAAAGTCTGTGTTTCTTCCATCGCCTACAACTATACCTAAACGGAAATATTCTGGTCCGGCGTTCAAATCCTTTAGAACTCAGCCCTTTCGTGGGCAGGGCACAGGAACAGTCACGCCTGGTAGAAGAGGTCGGGGACGTAGTGCCCGACAATCCAATGCACGTCGTCAAGACACTAAGACCACTAACAAACCAGTGGCATGACGGGCTCCCAGCCCATCTCGGATCTCCAATTGTGGGAGCACGCCTTCAGAGCTTTCAGGGGGCGTGACTGCAGACGTCCACAGATGGGTGGATCCGCAATTTAGTATTAGAGGGTTACAAAATAGAATTCGATTATCTTCCGACAGGAAGATTTTTCACGACAGGACTGCCTGTGTCGGACGACAAGAAAGCAGTTCTGCAGGTTGCCATTCAGTCTCTGCTGAATGCTGCAGTTGTAATTCCGGTCCCCGTGCAGGAACAGGGGCAGGGTTATTATTCCAGTCTGTTTCTGGTACCAAAACCAGATGGCTCAGTCAGGCCAATATTGAACCTAAAAGGTCTCAATCATTACGTCACTTACCACAGATTCAAGATGGAATCTCTCAGGTCAGTAATTGCAGGGTTAGAGCCACAGGAATTCATGATTGCACTGGATCTCAAAGATGCGTACTTACACATTCCGATTTGGCCACCTCACCAGAGTTTCTTAAGGTTTGCAATAAGGCGAGACCATTACCAGTTTCAGGCTCTGCCGTTTGGCCTCTCATCAGCGCCTCGGGTATTCACCAAGGTAATGTCCGTGATGATAGCTCATCTCAGGTCCCTAGGAGTAATAATTGTTCCGTATTTGGACGATCTACTCATAAAGGCTCCGTCTCAACAATTGCTTCTCCAGCATGCTTTGCTAACGTACAATGTACTAGTTCAGCACGGTTGGATAGTCAGTTTAAAGAAATCACATCTAATTCCGTGTCAACGACTTCAATTCCTAGGGATGATTCTCGATACAGTAAATCAAAAGGTTTACCTGCCACAACAGAAAGTACAGGTCATTCGTCATCTGGTGCAATTAGTGCTCAAGCCACGCACAGTCTCAGTACATTTGTGCATTCGCCTTTTAGGCACAATGGTGGCGGCTTTCGAAGCACTTCAGTTCGGAAGATTTCACTCACGTCCGTTTCAACTGGAGGTGTTAGCGCAATGGTCGGGATCACATCTGCAGATGCACCACAGGGTGAGATTGTCGCCACAAGTCAGGGTGTCTCTTCTCTGGTGGTTAAAAATACACAATCTATCTGCAGGGAGACGATTCGGCGTTGTGAATTGGATAATTCTGTCAACAGACGCAAGTCTCAGAGGTTGGGGAGCTGTAGTTCAGAGTTATCGGCTCCAGGGCCTCTGGGCAGATCACGAAAGATCGCTATCCATAAATGTTCTGGAACTCAGGGCGATTTACAATGCTCTAAGACAAGCAGTGTACATGTTTCGTTTTCAGACTGTTCAGGTGCAGTCAGACAATGCGACGGCAGTCGCATACATAAACAAACAAGGAGGAACGAGAAGCCGCATGGCAATGCGGGAAGTAGCTCGGATCCTCAGATGGGCCGAATATCACCAGGTGATATTGTCGGCAGTGTTCATTCCGGGAGTGGACAACTGGGAGGCAGATTTTCTCAGTCGTCGGGATTTTCATCCAGGAGAGTGGGCATTAAATCCAGAAGTGTTTCAGATGTTGATCCAGAGGTGGGGTTACCCTCAGGTGGATCTGATGGCATCCCGCCACAATCATCAGGTGTCACGATATGTGTCCAGAACAAGAGATCCAAGGGCAGTGGCGGTGGATGCTCTCACAGCCGCGTGGCCGTACAGCCTCGTGTATCTGTTTCCACCGTTTCCGCTGCTCCCGCTGTTGCTAAAACGGATCAAGAGAGGGTCCGTCACAGTCATACTAATAGCGCCTCATTGGCCTCGGAGAACTTGGTTCTCGGATCTCCTCGGTTTACTCGCAGACGATCCGTGGCCACTCCCACTACGTCCGGACCTGTTACAACAAGGTCCGTTCCTTTACCCCGATTTAGCGCGGCTGCGTTTGACGGGGTGGCTGTTGAAAAGGCCATCTTGAGAAGAGAGGGCATTCCGGAGTCTGTTATACCAACCATGGTACGAGCTAGGAAGCCGGTTACGGCAGCTCATTATTACAGAATCTGGCGTACTTATATAGGTTGGTGTGAAGCTCGGAAGTTTCTGACATCATCTTTTAATTTATCCCGTCTTTTGTTATTTTTACAGATGGGGTTAGATGGAGGACTACGTCTTTCCACACTAAAGGTGCAGGTATCTGCGTTGTCAATTTACTTTCAAAGGAAATTGGCCTCGTTGCCGTCAATACATACGTTTCTACAGGGTGTAATGAGGATACAGCCTCCTTTCATTCCACCTACAGCACCATGGGACTTGAATCTGGTTTTAGATTTCTTACAGTCCGATTACTTTGAACCCTTACAACAAGTGGATATTAAATTTCTCACTTGGAAAACGATTTTTCTTTTAGCCTTAGCTTCGGCTAGGCGTGTTTCAGATCTGGGTGCCTTGTCGTGCAAGTCACCGTATTTAGTTTTTCATGATGACAGAGCGGAACTTCGGACGAATCCCGCTTTTCTACCAAAGGTAGTGTCGTCTTTTCACATCAATCAACCAATAGTAGTTCCGGTATTAACAGAGAATGCTGAAACGTTGGATGTGGTTCGCGCATTACGCGTCTATGTATCCCGAACGTCTACGGTTCGTAAGACGGATACGTTGTTTGTTCTCTATGATGCGGCTAAGAGGGGTTGGCCAGCCTCTAAGCAGACCTTATCCAGATGGATCAAACTGACCATACGTCAGGCTTACCTTCATGCTAGGTTACAGCCACCTACATCAGTAACAGCTCATTCCACACGTTCTGTGGGAACGTCATGGGCAGCGAGTCGTGGGGCTTCTACGACACAGCTTTGCCGTGCGGCTACTTGGTCTTCAGTGCACACGTTTGTGCGCTTTTACAAGTTTGATACGTTCGCGGCATCAGCATCTAGCTTTGGCCGTTTAGTGTTACAGGTGCCAAACAGCTCTCCCGCCACGGAGGAAACTTTGGTACATCCCAAGAGTACTCCAGTGACCCCTAGTGGATGAAAAAGAAAATAGGATTTTGGTACTTACCAGGTAAATCCTTTTCTTTGAATCCATAGGGGGCACTGGACGCCCACCCAGAGCAGTTTATCTGTTTTAGGAAGTTCAGTGGTTCTTATGGTAACACACTTTCACGACTGGTTTAAATTTAACAAAGGTTAATCAGTTAGGGTGTCAACTGTTTAGTTGTCTGTTACGTTTTGTGTCAACTTTATTGTTGTCCGTGAGATTATAGGTAATTCTCCTTTTGTCAATCTCTCTATCGATCCTGTTCGGCTCAGTAAAAAACACTGAAGTGCTCGAGGATATGGAGGGGAGGAGTAGTCTCAAAAATTAATTTATTCAGTGCCTTCTTCCGGTGGAAGCCGTCCATATCCCCAAGAGTACTCCAGTGCCCCCTATGGATTCAAAGAAAAGGATTTACCTGGTAAGTACCAAAATCCTATTTTCAATCCTTAATAATAACTTAATTTCTGTACAGTTGTTTATGCTGTGTGAGTTATAACATCCCAGTCAGTGTGTAGGTGTAATAATCCTTTATTTCACTTATTGAAAATACCGTAGTTTTACATAAATTAGCTGATTTTGTAATCATTTTTTCACTATGGAGGAAAACAAATCACAGTACACATGATGTATCACCCTATATTGCTCTTGTAAAAAGACTCTGTGAGTGAATTTTTGTTTTTGCTTCTTCGTTGCCCCGCAGAAAATTAAACCATGTGAACAACTTATCAAAATAATCAGATCACAGGGCACTTTTCTAATCAGTACAAAACCCATAGGCACAAAACAATGCATTTTCATCCACATTAAAAATTGAGCACCTAAGTTGTCAAGGTAACGTAGAATCTTTTATTTATAATTCTGAACTCTTAAAAGCGTTTATTTGTGTCACAATGAGTGCAATATTTTCTGTTACCCATAGAAGATATCATAGGCCTGGTGTCACTGTTAGAAGTTGTGACTGTTAAACAGATTTGTTAAAGGCAATTGAAAAAATATTCTACATCGCTTTGTTTGAAACATGTTTGTAACTTGCTGACATTAGGGGTAATTCAGACTTGATCGTAGATGTGCTAAATTTAGCACATCTACTATCACTTTCTCAGACATGCGGGGGGACGCCCAGCACAGGGCTACTCCGCCCCTCATATCAGGCTCTGCCCCCCCCCCCGGACGGGTACAAAATCATCGCCGCTTGCGGAGATGCTTTTGTACCTGAAGAGTAGCTGGCAGGGAGCTACCCGTCGCTCTCCGGGTCGCAGCGGCTGGATGTGATGTCAAGCAGCCGCTGCGGCCCGCCCCCCGTATGGTCCGGGCATGCCTTCATTGCCCGGAACACCTCCCCAAAATGGCGGCCCAACGCCACCAACCCTCCCCCTCCCGCCCAGCGAACGCCTCTGCCTGTCAATCAGGCAGAGGCGATCGCTGGGCTGAGATGCCGATCGCATCTCTGGTATGCGCCGGCGCATTGCGGCGCCTGCACATGCACAGTTCAGACCTGATCACTGCTGTGCGAAAACGCACAGCAGTGATCAGGTCTGAAGTAGCCCCAGTGTGTTAAAGAACCAGAAAAAGGAGGGCAACGTAGTGACTTGCGGAAGTTGCAAAATTCTGTGGTGAAAGGAAATGAAATAAACAGTCATTTCTAAGCTTTATTTACTGAATAACGATTCTACAGTAAGTATTGCACAGAAACGTTTCATTAAAATATCTTCATATATAAGGGCGGGATGTACTAATGTACATCGCCGCCCTGCGCCACGCTGCTGATCGCATATGTACTAACATATGCGATCAGCATTGCGGAGGACAGCTCTTCCGATAAGAGCTGACCTCCGCGATGCGCAGCGGCAGCCTGACTTCCGGGATTCGGCCCCAGGAGTCAGTCTGCGCATGCGCGGGGTGGCGGGGGCGGCCGCAGGGCATGCTGGGAGGGATCCGATCGGATCCCTCACACAGCGATGCGGAGAGAAGCCCATAGGCTTCTATGGACGTCCGCCAGCTAAAGCTGGCGTACCCCGCCGCGGCGCTGTCCTGCCGGCCGTGGGTTAAAACATCAGGAAAATGCGGTAAACAGGGAGTTTACCGCATTTTCCGCTTAGTACATCCCGCCCATAAGTAACTAAATCCACTTTGAGGATGTTATTTCTTCTAAATATCATTAATTAATAATTCTATGAAAATGTTTTGTACATCTGTGTGATAATGAATGAAATCATGCTATAGAGACTTATTGCTCATCCCTCTAAGGGGCTTATTCATCATCCTAAATGGAGGTGAAAGTATTAACTTTCACCTACTTTTGAAACAATTTGGTGTTGCTCCAAGGGCATACATACATACATACCAGGCACCCGGAGGCGAAAAGGAAGGTGGTGCCCATACAGCTGAGGGGGCAAAGGAGAAAGTAATTGAAGTCCCTGCGCTCACATTGCCAGTGGTACATACTGTATAGGAGAATAAAGATTACTTATTGCAGCTAATTGCGACAATAAGGAATCTTCATTTCGGGTGTTGGCTGCAAATAATAAAAAATAGAAGAGATATAAAGGGCAGGATGTAAGATGTCTGAGGTCAGCGGCTGTGTGGGATGCCAGACAAACGATTTTTAGATAAGCTGAAGGCTGCATAAGCCTGAGGCCATATAAGCGATCAACTTTTTGTGATTGGTTGTTAAATGACTAAGCAGTTGCTAGGCAGATCAGTTTTCCCGGTTGGTTTTTTCCTATTGGTTTAAGGGGTTGTGCATCAGGATGAAGAGGAGGGTCTTAGGTTAGTATATAGGGGGTGGCCATCTTGCTAGACTCCCTCTTGCCTTTCAGTTTATGCCCCAGGAAGGATAAGTACTATTGCTTATTTTCACTGCCTGTAAATTGTTTTTGTTTTTTTTGTTTTTTTGAATTTCATTTGCCTTCTCTAGGGCATTATACAGTGCTGTGCCCCCTCTCTGCGTGTCATTGTCTACTTTTGCAGATTCTCCCCCCTCTGCCATGCCTCGTCCAAAACGTGCAGCTCCCCCCCCCCCGGCGCCTCGTGGATGCGGGGAGCGCCTTCCGCTCCCGCTCCCCGAGCGTTGCGCCACAGAGAGGACTTCCCCCTGTTTCAGACAGGCGGCGGGGACGGGCAGTTACAGCCCGCTCCCCTGCCGCACGGAGACGGGCGGCCAGCGGCCGCTCGTCACGTGGTGCCGATGCGCGCGGCTCGGCCGGGCCGCGCGTCCCGGCGCTCGCAGCGGGACGGGCCTCTCCTCTACCTCCTGCCTCGGGGGTCTGCAGCACTTCCCCTCCGGCGGCCGCTCTGCACGTGGCGCGGGTGCGCGCGGTCCGGCTGGGCCGCGCTCCCCGGCGCCTCCCGCGGGCGAAACGACTTCCCTCCCTCCTTCCATAAGTGCCTCCGGCCCTCCTCCTCCATCCCCGCGGTCGGCTCTCGGCGGCGTCCTGGGGGCACAAGCTGTGCCGGACGGCCGCGGCAGAGCTGCGGGGGGCGAGGGGGGGTCAATATGCAGCTGGGGGATATGAGCCCAGGGCAGCGGGTAGCGGCTCCCGCTGTCCCCGGGACAATACAGGGCCCCATACTACCCCCCTCCAGCGGGGGGTTTAGCACACCGCACCTCAATTTAAATAATATTGGGCCGTTTGGGCCTAGTGTCGCCGGGGCGGGGGACGTGGCAGCGGCGGCCGCCACACCCGCCCCGGCGGCAGTCACATGGCAGGGTTTTCCCCCGGCCTCGTTGGCCTGCTCGGGCTCCTCCTGGGTGTCAGACGCCCCGACGCCATTAACGGCGCCCCCGCTCGTCGGTTTTCAAACCCCTCTCCACGCCCTTCCCGGTCCTTTTCAGTTTGGGTCCACACAGACATCCGTCTCGGCGGCTTATATGACGCCCGGCGGGGCGCTTTCGGTAGCAGCGCAGCAAGGCTTCGCGGGGAGCCAGTCCTTCCCCGGGGGTTTTGCGTGGCCTCCGGCTCCAGCATTCCCCTTAGCCGCCAGCATGCCTTCCATGGGCTTCATGACGGTGTCCGGCACACAGTTTTCCCCGCACGGGGCCAGCACGGGCGCCGGCGTGCAGTCCACGTGGTCGGTCGGTGGCCCCCGAGTCGCGGTGCCCTTGCCGGCCCTTGCGGGCCTGCAGTCAGGGCAGGCACCGGGCGGTGGGTATCAGGTGGCACAGAGTTGGCCCCCTCTCGCGGCGCCCCCTCAGTTCCTTCCGGCGTCATACGGATGGGCGGGGGCGGGCGGCTGCCCGCCGCATACGGCGTGGCGGCCGTCTTACCCCGCGAGTTTCGGTGCAGTGAGCGGGTCAGCCTTTACGCAGTCGATCGGGTACACCTCGGCGGGGGCCCCCTCCCTGCAGCTGCCGGGCGGCCATCCGCCACGGAACGGGGGGACGGGCTCTCCGCCTCCGCATTTGCGGACAAGTGTTAATGATGTTCTGGTTCCCCCGGTGCCAGTTGTCCCCTCTTTTTCTCCCTTGCAGGTTCCGTCTAATTCAGGGGCTACGCCCGTCACGAGGCGAAGGTCACGGACAAGCGCGACTGCGAACGTGGAGGTACGGCCATCAGCGGAGGCGGGTGCAGCGGACGACGCGGTTCCGGGTCCTTCAAACTCCGGTGAGCTAAATATTCCTTTACACGTTTCAACTTGTAGTTCCTCGTCTTCTAGCAGCGTATCATCCGGCTCTCCGCGGCGCCCGCGTAAATTAGCTAGGCTCATCGCGCGGCGAATGGCCAAGGAGGCGCACAAGGTGGCCGCTCCTGCGCAGGTGGTCCCCTCCGACCCTCCCCGTTACGGCGAGATGGTACATTGCGCCAACACGGCAGTGACAAGAGGGGTTCGTAAGCGCATGCGGGAAAAAATACGTAAGGGGAAGTATGTAGACATATTCACCCTTACAGAGGAAATGCGGCAGGGTTTTGACGCGGCCAAGAAACCGGGTGGTATTGGGGAAAATGCGTTTCGCAATTTTCACCAGTGGCTGCGTGGGTTTTTGGTGTTCATGGCTTGCTACACGGAATCGCGTCCCGCGGAGTATGCCAACTTGGTGAAATATTTGTTTTTAGTACACGATATGTACTTAAAATCCAAGGGTTCCGCGTGGCGGGATTACGACGAGAAGTTTCGTCGCAATCAGGATGGCAACCCCATCCTGCCCGCGGGTTTTAAGGATGTTGAGGTGTGGTTGGAGGTCACGCAGCAGGTCAAACCCACCCCGGACGTCACGGCCAAGAAGCCCGGGGCGGCCGGGGCGGTGGCTTCTCGATTGACGGGAAAAGGCAAGTGCTTTGCCTACAACGACGGCAAATGCGGCAAAGGAACGGGCTGTCGTTTTCGCCACTCATGCAGGTTGTGCGGAGCCAGTCACCCGGCCAAGGAATGCACCGCGGCGACAGGCGGTAAGCCTGCCGCTTCCACCGAGGCCGGTGGAATTGGCAAGTAAGGCCTTCTCCCCGATTATAGTTCCCGAGTTGCAGCGCTGGCTTACCTTGTACCCCGATGAGTCGGCGGCATCGTTTCTCTTGCAGGGCTTTCAGCACGGTTTTCGTTTGCCAATCCCGGATTCGGTGTATGTGGTTGCACGCCAGAATTTGAGATCGGCTCGGGAATTCCCGCAGAAAGTCCGGCGGAAGGTTGACGGGGAGATTGGGCTGGGGCGCATGGCTGGGCCCTACGCCCTTTCCCCGTTGCCCTCCTTGTGCATTTCCCCAGTAGGGGTAGTGCCCAAGAAGGCCATAGGTAAGTTTCGTTTGATACAGCACTTGTCGCACCCGCCGGGGCTGTCGGTCAACGACGCTATCCCGGAAGCCCAATGCAGAGTTCGATATCAGTCGTTTGACGACACGCTGCGATTAGTGCGGGATTGTGGTCCGGGGAGTCTGTTGGCAAAATTGGACGTGGAGTCGGCCTTTCGGCTACTCCCGCTACACCCAGATTCCCTGCGGTTTCTGGGTTTCAAAATAGGGGGCGAATTCTACGTCGATCGGTGTCTCCCCATGGGTTGCTCTGTCTCCTGCGCCTACTTTGAGTGCTTTAGCACGTTTTTGCACTGGTGCGTCCAGACCGCCTCCGGGCAGATGGGGGTGGCTCACTACCTGGATGACTTTCTTTTTGTAGGCCCCGGAGACAGTTCGGTCTGTGGGGACATTCTCTCGGTGGCCAGGTCGTTATTCTGCGCTTTAGGGGTACCGGTTGCGCAGGATAAGTGCGAGGGTCCTTGCACTTGTCTTAGCTATTTAGGTATCGAGATTGACACGGTAGGGGGGTGCTGTCGCTTGCCCGAGGATAAGGTGCGGAAACTATTGGGTTTGATTACAGACTGTTTAGGAAAACGCAGGGTTCGGCTTAAACAGGTGCAGTCCTTGCTTGGTTCTCTCAATTTTGCGTGTCGGATTATCCCCATGGGTAGGATTTTCTGTCGCAAACTTGAGCGGGCCACCGCGGGGACGGTTCGACAGAATCACTCCGTGTACCTTTCCCTCGAGATCAAGGATGATTTGCGGATTTGGGTCTCGTTCCTGGTGTCCTTCAACAGGGAAGTGTTGTGGCCCGCTCCTTGTTGTTCCAGTAAGCAGCTGCAGTTGTTCACGGATGCTTCAGGCAGTCGAGGTTTCGGCGCGTTCTTCGCTGGCTCATGGTGCGCTGCGGCCTGGCCGGCATCTTGGGTAACGCGTGGGTTTACCAAGAACCTGCTTCTGCTGGAATTGTTCCCGATCTTAGTGGCGCTTGAGTTATGGGCCGGACGGTTCGCAAATAGGGACATTTTGTTTCTTTGCGACAACTTAGGGGTAGTGCATGCGATTAATAACCAGCGTTCCTCATCTCCGCAGGCGCTGCGATTGCTAAGGCATTTAGTGTTGGTTTGTTTGCAGCGCAATATTAATTTTAGGGCTCGCCACGTACCTGGAGTTGACAATGGAATTGCGGATGCATTGTCCCGGTTCCAGTTTGACAAATTCAGGACGTTGGTTCCGGGAGCGGAGGCAGAGGGGTTACAGTGCCCACCTTCTGTCTGGCAGATGGTCGAAGCGGTTTAACGGCATTGGCCAGGTGTGCACTGGCTCCCTCTACGCTACGAGCGTATGATGCTGCATGGCGGGATTGGTCAGCCTTTCAGAGTAGGTACGGGGTAGCAGGTGAGTCCTCGGCCGACGCCCTGTTGACCTTTGTTTGGGAGCATTACCAAAACGGTAGGTCAAAAGCGGCCATGGCTACTGCCCTTGCGGGCATCGCCTTTCACTCGCGACTCCACGGGACAACGGACCCCACGGGGTCGTTTGTCCTTTCCAGAGCGCTGAAAGGTTGGGCTAGGTTGCACCCGGTGCCTGCGGATTCACGTAGGCCTATAACGTTGCAGCTGCTAGCGGAATTGCTGCGTGTGCTACCTCGGATTGCGTCCTCGGAATTTGAGGTGGCATTGTTTAGTAGCGCGTATGCCCTGGCCTTTTTCGGGGCTTTTCGGGTGAGCGAGCTAGTGGCGAGCAGCAAGGCGTCCCGGGAATCGGGTCTGCTCTACGAGAATGTGCGCTTGCAGGAGGGCCTGTTGCTCTGTAGGATTGTGCGGTCCAAGACAGATCAAACAGGTCGGGGTCGCTGGTTGTCCTTGGAGGCTCAGGGAGGTATGGGCGTTTGCCCGCTGCGGTTGACGCAAGAGTATGTGCGGTTAAGACCTCCGGGGGGCAACCAGTTGCTGGTGCACGCGCAGTTGGACCCTCTGACAAAGTTTCAGTTCTCATCGGTGTTCAAGAAATGTTTGACGGCGTTGGGCTTGCAGGAGGCGGACTTCGGTACTCATTCCTTTCGGATTGGGGCGGCTACCCATGCGGCGGCCGCTGGTTCATCACCAGCGGCTATTCAGGAGTTGGGTCGCTGGAAGTCGGCCTCCTATAAGTCCTATGTCCGTATAGATAAGTTATAAGTGCGCCTGTTGCGCTAACCCAAAAACGTGTTTACTCGTCGGTTTTTGAACGCTTACCGTTCAGGAATCGAGGGTGTGAAGCGAATTTTTAAAATTTTTCCTCCGAGGGGGCCTAATTTCAATTGGCTGTTCTACCAAGGTCCACGGGAGGTTTTTTGAGTTTTCTCCTTCACTTGGGTTTTATTGGTTACGTTGTGTTTAAGTTACAGATTATGTGCATAATCTGACATTAGGATATTTTCTTTTACAGCTGTCAGCAATTTTGGAGACCACATATGGATGGTTGGTCATTAATATGTTTTTTGGGCGGAGAAACATCCCATGGCATCTAGGGCGACTGAGATTTTTGGGTCCCGGCAATTTAGATGGTTAGGTGTTAGGGGCATGTTATGGGGTGATTTGTTGCGCGTCCTTTTTTCTAGGGAGCGCCGCTGGGGTCGCCCCAGTTGTATTATCATTCATCTGGGTGGTAATGATCTGGGCCGAGTTAAAGGCATAGACTTGATTTTGTCTATAAAGGCGGATGTGGTGGCGATACGTTGTCACTGGCCTGGGGTATGCATTGTCTGGTCGGAAATGGTGCCCCGTTTCCATTGGCGTGGTGCGGTGCGTTTCTCGGCGCTGGAGAAAGCACGCAAAAAGGTGAACTCGACGGTGTCTCTGTTTGTCAAGGCCATAGGCGGAGTGGCAATTAAGCATCCTCTGCTGGTGCTGCGGAACAGGCAGTTCTATAGAGACGATGGGGTTCACCTTTCTCCGGAAGGAGTGCAGTTTTTTCTGGAAGATATTTTCGGTCTTTTTCGTTAGAGCTAGTTAGTTTCTGGTTGGTTAAGGTTCTGTTTGCGGATGGCGGTGGCGGTTTGGAAAACCTTGGTGGCGGGAAATCGCTGCCAACCAGCTGTCACACAGGCATAAGTGGTCATTGTGGGGCTCCCTCTTTAAATGGACGGCAGGTGTGTCCTTTTCTTGCGGTTGGACATTTAGACGTTCCCCTGCGGGAACCGAACGTTTGCCAGAGAAAGAGGGGTAAGGCCAGCACAATGCGGGGTATGCGGGAAGGAGGCGGGGTATGTGTACTCCCCTCCTTGGTTTGGTGGTTTGTCATCTAGGTGACGGGTGCTGGTGTTTGGCAGCGGTTTTCTGTTTGCCATCCTCCAAACTAAAGTTAATATATATTCAATTCAATTCTAATTCGGCCTCAATTATTAGTTTAAAGAGTTGGTCAGCGATTAATAAACATCGTCTGACCTTTAACTCCAGCTACTGTGTCCGTGTCTTTATTTCAGTGTGTGGTGTGGTTTTATTTAGTGATAAGCTAGCTTAAGTAAAAGGTTTATGTAATCACAATAAAGTTATGAGCGGCTTAGATAAGCTGAAGGCTGCATAAGCCTGAGGCCATATAAGCGATCAACTTTTTGTGATTGGTTGTTAAATGACTAAGCAGTTGCTAGGCAGATCAGTTTTCCCGGTTGGTTTTTTCCTATTGGTTTAAGGGGTTGTGCATCAGGATGAAGAGGAGGGTCTTAGGTTAGTATATAGGGGGTGGCCATCTTGCTAGACTCCCTCTTGCCTTTCAGTTTATGCCCGCCCGCCCTCCCAGAATGCGTCTACGTTTTTTGTTCTTGCTGTGGGCTATTGAAAGCCAGATTGGCGGGAAATCGCTGCCAACCAGCTGTCACACAGGCATAAGTGGTCATTGTGGGGCTCCCTCTTTAAATGGACGGCAGGTGTGTCCTTTTCTTGCGGTTGGACATTTAGACGTTCCCCTGCGGGAACCGAACGTTTGCCAGAGAAAGAGGGGTAAGGCCAGCACAATGCGGGTTATGCGGGAAGGAGGCGGGGTATGTGTACTCCCCTCCTTGGTTTGGTGGTTTGTCATCTAGGTGACGGGTGCTGGTGTTTGGCAGCGGTTTTCTGTTTGCCATCCTCCAAACTAAAGTTAATATATATTCAATTCAATTCTAATTCGGCCTCAATTATTAGTTTAAAGAGTTGGTCAGCGATTAATAAACATCGTCTGACCTTTAACTCCAGCTACTGTGTCCGTGTCTTTATTTCAGTGTGTGGTGTGGTTTTATTTAGTGATAAGCTAGCTTAAGTAAAAGGTTTATGTAATCACAATAAAGTTATGAGCGGCTTAAAGGGACAATCATTTACACAGCTAAACCATGACTTGTAAATGATTGCTCCTTTAAACAAACATCTGACTTCGGCCAGCATCCCACACAGCCGGTGAACTTGGACTTCATTACTTCCCAGCAGAAGTGCCAGTCAATCAGCTTCTGCTTACATTTTACAGGCTGTGTTTGAAAAATAAGAGTTGGAGCTGATTGGTTGGTACTTGATCTCTCACAATTTTCTCTCTTCTCCAAGCTTTGATAAATACTCCCCTAAAAGTTTTATTATAACAATTAGTGCAGTTCCTTTCTTAAAACAACCTCTGCTCTCCTTTCTTTCATGATAAAAGACACAACAGCAGAGCTGTAGCTCACTATACACACACTTTGCTGTGCCCCACTCTGCTGCTACTTTCACACACATTCCAGGACTCTTCGGCTCAAGGAGGCTAAAAGGGGGATTGTGTGCAAGGACAGCAATTAGCAGAGACTGTATCAAATCACTATGAAATGAGTGTAGAAAAAGCTTTCCTAGTTCAGCATTCCCTTTGGTTTTTCCTCCTTGGTGCACCCCTGACAGCTGGAGTCCGGAGGCCAGTACTTCCATTGTCTCCGAGAGTTACATCACTGCCCCATTCTCCACTGCTCTCATTCATTAATTAGGTAACACAGGACATTTTCCTGTCATCTCCTGCTTACCTGTCATCCCCAAAGTGTATTGCGGTGCCCAATCACTAGTATGTGAACCTCATTCATCAAACTGCAAAAAAATGTCATTTTGATTGCAAAAATGGATTGCAAAGAAGATTCCATTTGGATCCTTCTGCCCTGTTCGGATCCGTCCGCCCTATTCGTCTTCCTCCACCGGTTGCGTGCAGCAAGTTGGATACTAAACTAATATTAGACTCATGAATAGATCCCCTAATCACTTGCAGTGAGAAAAATTATGGCTTGTATTGGTGCAGATTACAATTTTAGATGTTTCTTATTAAATAATATTTAAATGTATATATTTTTTTTTTTCAAAAGGGGAGTCAAAAATGTAAAAATAATAGAGATGAGCGGGTTCGGATTTACTCGGTTCTTAATGCCAGAATTAACGCAAGTTCAGTTTTTTCGGATTTTTCTTATTGGCTAACCAAAACACGTGACATCCGAGAGACAATAAGAAGATAGTAAATCTGAATAAAACCGGACCCACTCATGTCTAAAATATAATAAAGGTGAGCACTTGCTTCAGAATAATTACCATTTTGATTTTTAAATCTTACTGCCAGGAATTGTGGAACCATAAATCTTAGGGCCTAATTCAGATCTATTCGCTCGCTAGCTATTTTTTGCAGCGCTGCGAACAGATAGACGCCGCCCATAGGGGAGTGTATTTTAGCTTTGCAAGTGTGCAAACGCATATGCAGCCAAGCAGTACAAAAACTGTTTGTGCAGTTTCTGAGTAGCTCTGACCTTACTCAGCCGCTGCGATCACTTCAGCCTAGTCGAGCCCGGAATTGACGTCAGACACCCGCCCTGCAAGCGCCTCGACACGCCTGCGTTTTTCCAAACACTCCCAGAAAACGGTCAGTTGCCACCCACAAAAGCCCTCTTTCTGTCAATCACCTTGCGTTAGGCTGTGCGAATGGATTCTTTGCTAGAACCAATGCACAGCAATGATCCGCTTTGTACAAGTATGAAGCGCCTGCGCATTGCGGTGCATACGCATGCGCAGTAGTTACCTGATCGATGTGCAGCGAAAAACGCTAGTGAGCGAACAGATCTGAATTAGGCCCTTAGTTGGATGTTCCCATATGGGTTGTAAAAATGCCCCAATTTTCTGAAAAGCAGACAGCTCCTTGGAGCAAGTTAATGGCAGATATCAGAGTTAAAGGGCTAATACTGAATAAGCTGCAATCACACCCTAAAGACAGACACTGTAATAATTAGTGATGAGCGGGTTCGGTTTCTCGGAAACCGAACCCCCCCGAACTTCACCCTTTTTACACGGGTCCGAGCCATACTCGGATTCTCCCGTATGGCTCGGTTAATCCGAGCGCGCCCGAACGTCATCATCCAGCTGTCGGATTCTCGCGAGATTCGGATTCTATATAAGCAGCCGCGCATCGCCGCCATTTTCACTCGTGCATTGGAAATGTTAGGGAGAGGACGTGGCTGGCGTCCTCTCCGTTATTGTTGAACTTGATTGTGCTTTATTGCTTAATTGTGGGGAGGGCTGGGGAGCAGCTGTATAATATAGGAGGAGTACAGTGCAGAGTTTTGCTGATCAGTGACCACCAGTTATCCGTTCTCAGCCTGAAAAAAACGCTCCATATCTGTGCTCAGTGTGCTGCATATATCTGTGCTCACACTGCTTAATTGTAGGGACTGGGGAGCAGCTGTATTATATAGCAGGAGTACAGTGCAGAGTTTTGCTGACAGTGACCACCAGTATACGTTGTCTGCCTGAAAAACACTCCATATCTGTGCTCAGTGTGCTGCTTTATTGTGGGCACTGGTGACCACCAGTATAATATTATATAGGAGGAGTACAGTGCAGAGTTTTGCTGACCAGTGACCACCAGTATATAATATATAGCATTACGGTACAGTAGGCCACTGCTGTACCTACCTCTGTGTCGTCATTAAGTATACTATCCATCTACATTCTATACCTGTGGTGCATTTCAGTTGTGCAGTTTGCTGACACAGTGACCACCAGTATACTATATATAGCAGTACGGTACGGAAGGCCACTGCTGTACCTACCTCTGTGTCGTCATTAAGTATACTATCCATCTACATTCTATACCTGTGGTGCATTTTAGTTTTGCAGTTTGCTGACACAGTGACCACCAGTATACTATATATAGCAGTACGGTACGGAAGGCCACTGCTGTACCTACCTCTGTGTCGTCATTAAGTATACTATCCATCTACATTCTATACCTGTGGTGCATTTTAGTTTTGCAGTTTGCTGACACAGTGACCACCAGTATACTCTATATAGCAGTACGGTACGGAAGGCCACTGCTGTACCTACCTCTGTGTCGTCATTAAGTATACTATCCATCTACATTCTATACCTGTGGTGCATTTTAGTTTTGCAGTTTGCTGACACAGTGACCACCAGTATACTATATATAGCAGTACGGTACGGAAGGCCACTGCTGTACCTACCTCTGTGTCGTCATTAAGTATACTATCCATCTACATTCTATACCTGTGGTGCATTTTAGTTTTGCAGTTTGCTGACACAGTGACCACCAGTATACTATATATAGCAGTACGGTACGGAAGGCCACTGCTGTACCTACCTCTGTGTCGTCATTAAGTATACTATCCATCTACATTCTATACCTGTGGTGCATTTTAGTTTTGTAGTTTGCTGACACAGTGACCACCAGTATACTATATATAGCAGTACGGTACGGAAGGCCACTGCTGTACCTACCTCTGTGTCGTCATTAAGTATACTATCCATCTACTTTCTATACCTGTGGTGCGCCCCTTTTTTTCTTTGCATCATGTGCTGTTTGGGGACAATTTTTTTGAAGTGCCATCCTGTCTGACACTGCAGTGCCACTCCTAGATGGGCCAGGTGTTTGTGTCGGCCACTTGTGTCGCTTAGCTTAGTCACACAGCGACCTTGGTGCGCCTCTTTTTTTCTTTGCATCATGTGCTGTTTGGGGACAATTTTTTTGAAGGGCCATCCTGTCTGACACTGTAGTGCCACTCCTAGATGGGCCAGGTGTTTGTGTCGGCCACTTGTGTCGCTTAGCTTAGTCACACAGCGACCTTGGTGCGCCTCTTTTTTTCTTTGCATCATGTGCTGTTTGGGGACAATTTTTTTGAAGTGCCATCCTGTCTGACACTGCAGTGCCACTCCTAGATGGACCAGGTGTTTGTGTCGGCCACTTGTGTCGCTTAGCTTAGTCACGCAGCGACCTTGGTGCGCCTCTTTTTCTCTGACGTCCTAGTGGATGCTGGGAACTCCGTAAGGACCATGGGGAATAGACGGGCTCTGCAGGAGACTGGGCACTCTAAAAGAAAGATTAGGTACTATCTGGTGTGCACTGGCTCCTCCCTCTATGCCCCTCCTCCAGACCTCAGTTATATTCTGTGCCCGGCCAGAGCTGGATGCACCTAGTGGGCTCTCCTGAGCTTGCTAGAAAGAAAGTATTTGTTAGGTTTTTTATTTTCAGTGAGATCTGCTGGCAACAGACTCACTGCTACGTGGGACTGAGGGGAGAGAAGCAAACCTACCTGCGTGCAGCTAGCTTGTGCTTCTTAGGCTACTGGACACCATTAGCTCCAGAGGGTTCGAACACAGGGCCTGACCTCGATCGTCCGTTCCCGGAGCCGCGCCGCTGTCCCCCTTGCAGAGCCAGAAGACAGAAAAAGGAGATAAAATCGGCGGCAGAAAACTCCGGTCTTCATTAAAGTAGCGCACAGCACAGCAGCTGTGCGCCATTGCTCCCACTGCACACCACACACTCCGGTCACTGTAGGGTGCAGGGCGCTGGGGGGGGGCGCCCTGGGCAGCAATAAGTATACCTTTTGGCAATATATACACATAATACAGTCTGGAAAACTGTATATGTGTAAAACCCCCGCCATTTTTAGTCAGAAACAGGACAGAAGCCCGCCGCTGAGGGGGCCCGGCCTTCTTCCTCAGCACACCAGCGCCATTTTCTCTTCACAGCTCCGCTGGAAGGAAGCTCCCCAGGCTCTCCCCGGCAGTATCCTGGTACACAAAGGGTTAAAAGACTGGTACACAAAGGGTTAAAAGAGAGAGGGGGGGGGGGCACATAAATTTAGGTGCAAAATTTGTATATACAGCAGCTACTGGGTAAACACTGAGTTGTAGTGTAATCCCTGGGTTATATAGCGCTGGGGTGTGTGCTGGCATACTCTCTCTCTGTCTCTCCAAAGGGCCTTGTGGGGGAACTGTCCTCAAATAGAGCATCCCCTGTGTGTGTGGTGTGTCGGTACGCGTGTGTCGACATGTCTGAGGTAAAAGGCTCCTCTATGGAGGTGATAGAGTGGATATGTGTGTGAGAGGGTGTCTCCGTCGACAACGCCGACACCTGTTTGGATATGTGTAAGTGCTAAGGTAAATTTATTGCACAAAAGGTTAGGGAACAGACAGGAAATCTACCCATGTCTGTCCCTATGTCACAGAGACCTTCAGAGTCTCTCAATGCTCACTATCCATAATAACAAACACTGGTATCGACATGGAGTTTAACTCCACTGTCAACTATGATAATGCAAAGTTACAGCCAAGATGGCTATTAGGTATTCAATATATTGAAATAATAGATGATTTGCATATCACTGATGACTCATCTGTCCCTGACACGAGAGTACACATGTTTAAGGGGAAGAATGCTGAGGTAAATTTCCCTCCTCTCATGAGGAAAAAGAGCGGGAATCTCCAGACAAGAGACGGCAGCTTCCCACAAGCGAATTCACAGGCTGTATCCTTTCCCCACTAGGGCCAGGATATGTTGAGAATCTTCCCCTGGGGTGTCCTGTTTGCACAGACGGTAGCACTTGCTATTCTCAGGGATCCTGCAGATAGCGTGCACATTCTAGTATACTACCCAGACCGGCGCTTGTGTCGGCATGGGTTTATAGCGCTGTGGCAGCGTGGACAGGTACCTTATCAGCAGAGATGAGACCCTAGTATGCAATATAAATATATTAAAGATGCTGTCTTAAGTGATAGATATATAGTTATAAAGCATGCCCTAAGAGACATGAGTATACTGGGTCCTAGAGTCAAAGCTATGTCGATCTCTGCTTGACGTGTCCTGTAGAATATGCATTGCACAGATGATGCTGACTTAAGAGGCATATGGAAGGCTGAGGATTGTGTGGAGAAGGGTTCTCGGGGCCTGGTCTCCACAGCCATAGCTGGTAATTCTGCTAGTTTGCCTTATATTCCTGCACGGCCTAAGAAAGTACGACATTATTAAATGCAACCTTTCGTATAAAGAAACAAGAAAGTCTGAGGGGCGTCCTTTCTTATCAGAGCCGGGCAGCTAGTTCCCAGGAACAGAAGTCCTCCCCTGCCCCTACAAAAATCCACCAATGTCGCTGGGGCTCCACAGGCGGAGCTAGGCCCGGTGGGGACACGCCTTCGTAAGTTCAGCCACAAGTGGGTTCACTCCCTGTTCGATCCCTGGGCAATAGATATTGTGTCTCAGGGATACAAGCTGGACTGTGAGAAGATGCCCCCTCACCGACGGCCCTGCGGGCTTCCCCCCAAGAGAGGGAGCCAGTGTCATCTGCAATTCACAAATTGTATCTTTAACAGGTGGTGGTCAAGGGTCCCCTCCTTCAACAAGAGGGTGTTATTATTAGACCATGTTGTAATCCCGAAACCAGACGGTTCGGTCAGACCCATATTGAATTAAAAATCCCTGAACATATACCTGAGAAGGTTCAAGTTCAAGATGGAATCGCTAAGAGCGGTCAGTGCAAGCCTAAAAAGGGGGAGACTTTATTGTGAATTGGGACATAAGGGATGCATACCTTCAGGTCCCCATTTATCCACCTCATTAGGCGTACCTCAGAATTGCGGTACGGGATTGTCATTACCAATTTCAGATGTTGCCGTTTGGTCTCTCCACGGCTCCGAGAATATTCACCATGGTAATGGCGGATATGATTGTGCTCCTGCGGAAGCAAGGTGTCACTATTATCACGTACTTGGACGATCTCCTCATAAAAGCGAGATCAAGAGAGCAGTTGCTGAACAGCGTATCACTTTCTCTGGAAGTGTAATGGCAACACGGCTGGATTCTATATATTCCAAAGTCGCAGTTGGTTCCTACAGCTCATCTGCCTTTCCTAGGCATGATTCTGGACACAGACCAGAAAAGGGTTTATCTCCCGATATAGAGAGCTCAGGAGCTCATGACACTGGTCAGGAATCTATTAAAACCAAAACAGGTATTAGCGCATCACTGCACTCGAGTCCTGGGAAGGATGGTGGCATCATACGAGGCCATCCCCTTAGGCAGGTTCCATGCGAGGACCTTCCAATGGGACTTACTGGACAAGTGGTCTGGATCACCTCTTCAGATGCATCGGTTAATCACCCTATCCCCCAGGGCCAGGGTGTCTCTCCTGTGGTGGCTGCAGAGTGCTCACCTTCTCGAGGGCCACAGATTCGGCATTCAGGACTGGATCCTGGTGACCACGGATGCAAGCCTCCGAGGGTGGGGGGCAGTTACACAGGGAAGAAATTTCCAAGGTCTGTGGTCAAGTCAACTGACTTGCCTTCACATCAATATCCTAGAACTAAGGGCCATATACAACGCCCTAAGTCAAGCGGAGATCCTGCTTCGCGACCAACCGGTTCTGATCCAGTCAGAACGCAGGGGTTCATGTAAACCGCCAAGGCGGCACAAGGAGCAGGGTGGCGAGGGTAGAAGCCACCAGAATTCTTCGCTGGGCGGAGAATCAAGTAAGCGCACTGTCAGCAGTGTTCGTTCCGGGAGTGGACATCTGGGAAGCAGACTTCCTCAGCAGGCACGACCTCCACCCGGGAAAGTGGGGACTTCATCAGGAGGTCTTCACGCAGTTTGCAAATTGATGGGAACTGCCTAAGGTGGACTAGATGGCGTCCCACCTCAATAAAAAGCTAAAAAAGGTTTTACGCCGGGTCAAGGGACCCTCAGGTGATAGCTGTGGTCGCACTAGTAACACCGTGGGTGTTCCAGTCGGTCTCTGTATTCCCTCCTCTTCCTCTCATACCCAAGGGCTGAGAATTGTAATAAAAGGAGGAGTGAAAACAATATTCTTTGCTCCGAATTGGCCAAGAAGGACTCGGTACCCGGAGCTGCAGGAAATGCTCTCAGAGACTCAGGGCTTCTGCCTTTCAGACAGGACATGTTGCAACAGGGGCCCTGTCTGTTCCAAAATTTACCGCGGCTGCATCTGACGGCATGGCGGTTGAACGCCGGATCCTAGCGGAAAAGGGCATTCCGGATGCAGTTATTCCTACGCTGATAAAGGCTAGGAAAGACGTGACAGCAAGACTTTTTCACTGTATATGGCGAAAATAGGTTGCTTGGTGTGAGGCCGGGAAGGCCCTACAGAGGAATTCCAGCGGGGTCGATTCCTGCACTTCCTACAGTCAGGAGTGACTATGGGCCTAAAATTAGGATCCATAAAGGTCAAGATTTCGGCCCTATACATTTTCTCTAAAAATGAACTGGCTTCACTGCCTGAAGTTCAGACGTTGTTCCGGGGGTGCTGCATATTCAGCCTCCTTTTGTGCCACCGGTGGCACCTTGGGATCTTAACATTGTGTTGGATTTCCTGAAATCCCACTGGTTTGAGCCACTTAAGACCATGGAGCTAAAATATCTCACGTGGAAAGTGGTCATGCTATTGGCCTTAGCTTCGGCTAGGCGTGTGTCTGTCAGTATTGGCGGTTTTGTCATGTAAAAACCCTTATCTGATCTTCCATATGGACAGGGCAGAATTGAGGATTCGTCCCCAATTTCTTCCTAGGGTGGTATCATCGTTTCATTTGAACCAGCCTATTGTGGTGCCTGCGGCTACTAGGGACTTGGAGGATTCCAAGTTGCTGGACGTAGTCCGGGCTTTGAAAATGTATGTTTCCAGAAAGGCGGGAGTCAGAAAGTCTGACTCGCTGTTTATTCTGTATGCAGCCAACAAGGTTGGCGCTCCTGCTTCGAAGCAGACTATTGTTCGCTGGATCTATAGCACGATTCAGCTGGTTCACTCTGCGGCTGGATTGCCGCATCCAAAATGGTAAAAGCCCATTCCACAAGGAAGGTGGGCTCTTCTTGGGCGGCTGCCCGAGGGGTCTCGGCTTTACAGCTTTGCCGAGCTGCTACTTGGTCGGGGTCAAACAAGTTTGCTAAGTTCTACAAGTTTGATACCCTGGCTGAGGAGGACCTTGAGTTTGCTCATGCGGTGCTGCAGAGTCATCCGCACTCTCCCGCCCGTTTGGGAGCTTTGGTATAATCCCCATGGTCCTTACAAAGTTCCCAGCATCCACTAGGACGTCAGAGAAAATAAGAATTTACTCACCGGTAATTATATTTCTCGTAGTCCGTAGTGGATGCTGGGCACCCGTCCCAAGTGCGGACTCTCTGCAATACATGTATATAGTTATTGCTTAACTAAAGGGTTATTGTTATGAGCCATCTGTTACTGAGGCTCAGTTGTTGTTCATACTGTTAACTGGGTATGGTTATCACAAGTTGTACGGTGTGATTGGTGTGGCTGGTATGAGTCTTACCCTGGATTCCAAATCCTTTCCTTGTTGTGTCAGCTCTTCCGGGCACAGTTTCCTTAACTGAGGTCTGGAGGAGGGGCATAGAGGGAGGAGCCAGTGCACACCAGATAGTACCTAATCTTTCTTTTAGAGTGCCCAGTCTCCTGCGGAGCCCGTCTATTCCCCATGGTCCTTACGGAGTTCCCAGCATCCACTACGTACTACGAGAAATAGAATTACCGGTGAGTAAATTCTTATTTTTTCTTTGCATCATGTGCTGTTTGGGGACAATTTTTTTGAAGTGCCATCCTGCCTGACACTGCAGTGCCACTCCTAGATGGGCCAGGTGTTTGTGTCGGCCACTTGTGTCGCTTAGCTTAGTCACACAGCGACCTTGGTGCGCCTCTTTTTTTCTTTGCATCATGTGCTGTTTGGGGACAATTTTTTTGAAGTGCCATCCTGTCTGACACTGCAGTGCCACTCCTAGATGGGCCTGGTGTTTGTGTCGGCCACTTGTGTCGCTTAGCTTAGTCACACAGCGACCTTGGTGCGCCTCTTTTTTTCTTTGCATCATGTGCTGTTTGGGGACAATTTTTTTGAAGTGCCATCCTGTCTGACACTGCAGTGCCACTCCTAGATGGGCCAGGTGTTTGTGTCGGCCACTTGTGTCGCTTAGCTTAGTCACACAGCGACCTTGGTGCGCCTCTTTTTTTCTTTGCATCATGTGCTGTTTGGGGACTATTTTTTTGAAGTGCCATCCTGCCTGACACTGCAGTGCCACTCCTAGATGGGCCAGGTGTTTGTGTCGGCCACTTGTGTCGCTTAGCTTAGCCATCCAGCGACCTCGGTGCAAATTTTAGGACTAAAAATAATATTGTGAGGTGTGAGGTGTTCAGAATAGACTGGAAATGAGTGGAAATTATGGTTATTGAGGTTAATAATACTATGGGATCAAAATGACCCCCAAATTCTATGATTTAAGCTGTTTTTTAGGGTTTTTTGAAAAAAAACACCAGAATCCAAAACACACCAGAATCCGACAAAAAAATTTCAGGGAGGTTTTGCCAAAACGCGTCCGAATCCAAAACACGGCCGCGGAACCGAATCCAAAACCAAAACACAAAACCCGAATAATGTCCGGTGCACATCACTAATTTTCAACATTATGAACATACTGTATAAGTATTATGCCCAGTACACACTAAACGAGTCCCCGCCGATACTGGGATCCGGCGGGCAGTGACGTGCGGTGAGGCTTGGGATTGATGAGGCACTAGCTGATTGCGGTGCCCCCCCCCCCCCCCCCCCAAAAAAAAAAAAAAAGAGGGTTCCCTCTATTTAACCAAAACTAGCACTAGGCTGAACCAGCCAGGGGGGATAATGCCATAGCAGGTAAGACTCTCAGTGCGGGGTCCCTCTGCTATAGCATTAAACACCCACCCGAACCAGTCAGCCCACGGTTGGCATTCCTCAGAAAGTGGGGACTCCAAAAATGTAAATGGAGCCCCCCCCCCTCCTGAGTAACAGCGAGATATGCCCCGCACCCCTGGTGCCTGGGTTCATGGCATACTAATATTGTTCTTTACAGGTGGCCTACAGGTCCCAACAATCCTGCCGCAGCATGCCGGCACTTGGAGACCCACATGTGCCAGCATGCCCGGACATTAAGGGCCCTCTATCACCTGTAGTCCGCCTGTAAATAAAATATTCAAATAAAAACACAATACCTAATGTTTAATTTGTTTATAAAGCTGCACCTTCCCCTGGGGGCGGCAGCCTTTAAAGCTCTTTGTCATGGCTGCCACATCCCCAGGGCTTTCTGCGTCTTCACTTGTGGGGAGGTGGCCTTTAAGCTCTTTTTCATGGCCGCCGCCACCCCAGGGCTTCCGACGTCTTCTATCTTTGGAAGCTCCCTCCTCGCTGCTGGAATGACCGCTGCTGCCTCGCTGTTGGCTTATATAAGCCAGTTGAGGGGGCGGGGAGATAACGCGGCAAGCCATGATTGGCTCATGGCGGTCATCTTGAATTAAAAAAATTACGCTGAGGCATTTTTTAAATGGGAAGCCGTCTCTCCACTGCCAAACTCTGCAGAATGGCTGGCATGGAAAGCCGTCTCTCCACTGCCAAACTCTGCAGAATGGCTGGCATGGACTGGATCCTCTCGGATCCAGGTCTGCCACCAGTGTTAGCGCCAGGAGGTGTGTGTCCCGGCTGTTACCTAGGAGCCGAGAAACCGCATTTCTTGCTGACTAGGCCTGGCGCCTAGCAATAGGCGTAAGCAAGGAACAAGTTCCCTGGTCCCCGCCCAGCACCTAGCAAGAGGCTGATGCCGAGCGCTGGGAGCCACCGCACTCCTTGGCAGTGGGGATGCCGGAAGCAGTAGGTGTTCCCCGTTGCTTAAGCTCTATAGTATGTGCAGCAGGGCAGCTGCACTTAGTTATAAATCAGGGCTGTGATTGGGTGTAGTCCATTTATATTCTCCATCAGTGCACTGGTGATAGTTCTTAGTTCCTGCTTTGTGAGAAAATGTCAATTCATGTGAGATCCAGTCAGCTCGTGTGAGAACCTGTCAGCCTGTATCAAACCTGGGATTCTAATTTCTAAGACCATGCCTGATTGATTCCTGATCTGATCCAGCTTGCCGTGAACTCAAGTTTTTGTGTGGAGTCTCCACACAGACACTGCTTTGCCTGCATTTCTTTATTGTATACATCCTGTGCATTGTTGCATGTAATTCCAGTCTAGTTGCTTATAATATCTTTGGGCATTGTTGCTTTCATATTTATTAAGTTGCTTATTTCAACTTATGCATTGTTGCATTCACAATCATTCGTATATTCAGTGTTGTTGCTTTCAATACCCAGTGCATTGTTATATGTACATTTTGTTTATGTTAAGAACACACTCCCCAGTCTGTGCCTTTGTATAGTAGTAAAGTTGTGTCAGGTGAATGTCTCACCATACTGCATTTACCCCTGCCCAGCCTCCGATAGTCGCCTTGTATACCCATAAAACCTGGGGGCATCTGAGTATGGGGTGGACCTAATTCACCCTGGAAAGGCAGCTGCTTAGGCGAAGTCTTTGGTTGCAAGAGACTGCTGGGCAGTGGGTAATTGCGTGAGCATCACAAGGCACCACCTATAAACCTACGAAAAAGGTTTAACATAACAGCCAGCCACCCTTTCACCGCCGGGACCCGACGTCACAAATGCCCGCCGTGTCACGCTGCCGCATGTGTCCGCTGGCCAGGGATCCAGTCGATCCGCTGGTCCAATCGCATCTGCGGGACTGACAGGGGCGTGCATTCATGTGGGCTGAATGCACGCCCCTGTCATTGAGGCATATATACTGGTGCTGCTTCCCCGTACTTTTTCAATTGGCTTTTACAGCCCATACTTTGCCCTGCCCCCTTCCCGCCCCCCGCTACCCAAACTTTAATGTTAGCAGCAGGAGGCACCTCTCCCACGGCCTCCTTCCCCAATATGGAGGGATTTTCTAGGGGAGTAAATGATTAAAATAATAAAAGGAGATATCTGAGACACAGAATCTGTGTTAAAAATATCTTCTTTGTATTATTTTAATCATTACTGCCTCCCCTGACTGCATGTCCCTGTCGGCGGGGTGCCAACATCAGCAAGTGCATACACACTTGCCGATGCCAGCAGGGAAAGGAGCGATGGGGGGGGGGGGGGGGGGGAATGACGCCCATGCTGCATCTGCAGCATGGCTGTTGTTAACGAGGACCTCCCTCACCTATACATGTTCAGACAAGGGAGGGGGTCGTTAACGATGCGCGGGAGCTTGCATCGTTAATGACATTGAGTGTACACACTGGATGAGATTGTAAAAGATCTCGCCCAGATTGGCCCTTCTGAGCGAGATCTTTCACTTTCTCGTCTAGTGTGTATGGGGCTTTAGGGTTAGGCTGTATTTAGGGTTAGGGTTAGATTGTGGTTAAAGTTATGGTTACGGTTAGGCTGCTTTTATGGTTAGTCTGTGGTAGGGGTAAGGCTTCAGTTAAGTTTAGACTGCCGTTACAGTTAGTCTGAGATTAGGTAAACCTGCAGTTGAGGTTAGGGTTAGGCTGTGGTTAGAGTTCGTCTGTGGTTAGGGTAGGCTACAGTTAAGGTTAGGCTGCTGTTAGGTTTAGTTTGTGGTTAGTGTAAGGCTGTAGATGTGGTTAGGGTTAGGCTGCGGTTAGGGTTAGTTTGTGATTAGGGTGAGGCTGCAATAAAAATTAGGGTTAGCTAGTATTAGAGTGTGGTTAGGGATAGTCTGCAGTTATAGTCAGGCTGTGGTTAGGGTTAGGCATGCACATAACAATTTCACACGGTACAGTCCACTAGCTGGTGTTATACTCACACAGCATCAGGCCCTAATATTGTAAATATTTAAAATTGCTTGCAACCTACTATACAACTAAAATAAACCAAAACAATGGAGGTTATTTGTGAAGAGCAAAACAGTTATTGTTCCTGGCAAAGTTTCATTTGGTTTGTTTAGATTTCCACCAAACCTAAATAGTCTCCAGACAGTGAGATTTGTGGAAAGACAATAGGGAAGAGTAGGTCAGAGCAGGGCCATAACTGAGGTGTTGTGAGTAGGGTTGCCACCTCATCATCGATTCCTGGAAATCCACCCCCCCAATCCCAAACCAACCCTCCAACACCAAGCAATGTTCATGTAAATAAAATGATGTACCATATTTATAAAATAGTAAATATGTATTTTATTAGAAATACACCACATTTAAAAAAAAATCCAGAACAGTGTGTATTGCTGTATATTGAAAAAACACTTAACTTCATTACTACTGTTATTTACCTTGCTGGGGCTGGTATCCGGTCTCTAGGTCGACCACACTTAGGTCGACAATGCCTAGGTCGACCACTATTGGTCGACAGGGTTTCTAGATCAACAGGGTCTCTAGGTCGACATGTTCTAGGTCGACAGGTCAAAAAGTCGACATGAGTTTTTCATAATTTTTTTCTTTTTTTGAACTTTTTCATACTTAATGATCCACGTGGACTAACCTGTGCTGAGCGCAGCGAGGCACATTGCCCGAAGCATGGCGAGCGAAGTGAGTCATGCGAGGGGACACGGTGCACTAATTGGGGTTCCCGGTCATTGTACGACACCAATTTTTTTGGGGGAAAAACCCTCATGTCGACTTTTTGACCTGTCGACCTAGAACATGTCAACCTAGAAACCCTGTTGACCTAGAATCCCTGTTGACCTAGTTACTGTCAAACAACAGTTGTCGACCTAGACACTGTTGACCTAAGTGTGGTCGACCTTCCATACCACACACGCTGGGGCTATGCTGCGATAATTATTTTCCTATAAGTGGCAGCCTAGTTCTACCAGCCAAACTAGAAAGTAATTCTTCACTACCTTGTTTACGCTACACATGTGAGGCTAAATCGCATTATAAGTGTACACCCATGGTACAGGTGAGTCACTAAGTCACTCCATCCTGAGATGATGTTACTTTGCAGCAAATAACAAGCTGCAATAGCTCACCTACTGTATGGAGAGAACTGCTGTTTTCTCCAGAGGTTTGACTGATTTCAGTTTAATAAATAAACTCCCTATTGTATGTTGGTCCATTTCACCACTGGCCAACACACCTTGCTGGGTTAATAGGCATAAACAAGTGGACTCAGAAAGAAAGATTAGGGGGAACAAACAAACACACAGAGAGTAAAAACCCTCATACTCACCTCCTGCTGGATCCATCGTGGCCACACCGTCCCTTCCTCCGAGGTCCGCGCGATGACGTCAACAAAGTTTTGCACGTGGCACAGACCGCCTCTTCTGGACGGCCGGGTGGGGGCATTACCTCCTCTCATGTTATCGCCCGGCTGCCGCAGCGCAAAGGGCATGCTGCACTGACACTGTACAATGAGTTGGTGAGGCACGGGAGGCGGCGGGGCAGGTCCCCTTATTCAGGTAGAATCACGGAATCCGGGAGAAAAGAAAAGCCTCCTTGAGGGTTGCCACCAAATCCTGGAGAATCCAGGAAATACGAGGGAGGTGGCAACCCTAGTTGTGAGTGTTGTCTTCACCCAGGACTCAGAGCTGAGTAGATCTCATTGCCGTTACACTGTTGGCAGCTGTAGTTCTCTCCTAGGCTCCCCAGAATAGCACCTTGAACCCTAGAGACCCACCCAAACACTGCAATAAAATATAAGAAATTTTCAGCATTTACTGCACATTTGCAGCCAATGGGGGAGATTCAAATGTTTGAAAAGTCGGTTGGGTGTCTATTTTTTCCTGTCTATTATATAGGAAAAAACAGACTTCCAACTGACTTTTAATCATTTGAATCTCCCCCAATGTGTTCTCTTTCTGTTGCCGGCTTATCCCTTTATTATACTTTGCAGTGTCCATTGGCTCCTACAGAATTAAGGGTATCATATCCTTCCCTCCATGGAGAAGCATGTTCTCACACTCTACAAAAGTCCTTCAAAGCCCATTAGACAATTCAATGCAACACACACATATGTACATTTCAAATTATGAGAATATCTTACTGTAAGTATCTATCAAATTCTGGGTCATCAAGTTCAAGTGCATTACATGTACAAACTGTTTTACGGATCTACATTTGTAACATTTCTTGGATTATCTCATAGCATTCTGCAAAATTAACAAAACTTTCTAGGAATCTGTAACAGTATATTCTGGTAATATAGACTCTGAAGGAGCAGTCTTGGTTCCTCTACTACACTAAGCCTTACCCTCTCTGGTACAGGTGGGTCAGGATTAAATGTACATTGCTCTGGTTGATTGCTGTGCAATATATTGAAGCGGGTGCTATAAGATTCGGTTCATACTTGAGAAGATTGTGAGCAAACTACACTTTTCAGATTTTAAAATACTTTTCTACTCTGTTCTTCTGCACGTGGACCATCCATTCTTTCCCACACTTCATTTTACACTGGCATATTGTAGTGCTGTGGTCTGTGTCTGTATGGCTCTCTTCCTTGATATGGAGTATGATAGCATTCTTTGTAAGGTCTGTGATGATAAAAATCATTCCTATGGCCTGGATAGCATCAATAGCTCAGTCCTAAAATGCACTTTAATTATCATCAGTGGGTGTTCAGTGGCCCTTGGCACCACTTTAGCATTGTCACTTGCCCAATCTCTCTCCTCAGACTTGTGCACCTTTTCTGCTCAACTCCTTGGTGTTTCTAACTCTTTGCTGCACATGGGCAACCAGTGAATTCTCTTTCTGTTGTTCCTTTATGAAGCTTTGTGGCTCCAACCACATATGTCCACTCCAAGGGGTGATACTGCTCCCAGGTGTAACCTGGTGTAGCCAAGAAAATGGGCATTTCTTCATGTGCAGTAGATGTGGTCTCAAGGGAGCCCTGTAGGTGTTGCCTCAAAGGGCTCCCTTGAGGCCATGCTTACTGCACACAAAGACATGCCCCTTTTCTTATATGCACCAGGTGTCACCGACTCTGGTGCCATCACAGTGTCATTAGGCTCCTATATAACCAGGGGTTTCACATCAGTATTCATATTGCATGGTCATCACCTAGTTACCACCCACAAAGGCCCATCTCATGGAAAGAGTGATCCGTCAACAGATGGCCAAACTACACGCCTGGAATTTGAGGTGACAGCTAGTGGGGTACTTGGTGTCAGGTACAAACTTGGCTATGTTAAATTAAGCATGCCCCAATTATTTTGAAAGGATGTCTCCTATGGATGTGAGTGGTATATAGAGTTAGCTACTGTACCTTCTGAAATCATCTTGGAAATATTATTAGTGGTCTGTGTACTGCGAGGCATCAACATTAATTACAGTCCTAACACAGAGCATTTTATTCACTTATCTGCTGAAGCTGCTGAGCCTTCCTGCGACGTCTGACAATAATGAGGCTCGGTCACAGTAAATGGTGTGGCATAGATTAAATACACACTTAACCCACAGGCAATAAGGCTGCAGTCATAATGAATTTTGAAATATAGATTTTTCTCCCTGGGATAGTACTGTTCCTTTTCATGTGATTGAGAAATAATGATATGTTACACAAAACTCGCAACCTCCTTTAGTTTTGACCTCATCTTTAATTTTCACTTAAAAAAACTACATATGTTTTACACTGCAGTAAAGTTAATTTAGACCATGCAAGTAGATGACTGACAGACGCAGAACCTGAAATGAAGTCTTCAGGAAAAAATGTATTTCCTCCTACGCATAAGCATTTGAATAAAATATGAAATCCATGCAAGGTAAAAAAGGAGCATTTATTACATACTGGATTATAAAATAGATTACCGGTAATTAAATGACACATTATGAGGCTTATTCTGAGTCGCATGTATTTCCAAATGATGCTGCATCTATATCTATTTTTACCAGTCCTTGCATGTGCAGTGGTCTGCATACAAATCCTTGCTATTGTACACACTATGCAGAGTTGTATGCATATAAGGCTGCTTCTCTGCAGCCACTAAATCGACATTTCTGGGTGGCACACAAGAGAACTGTTTCATGAGTGTGATGTACTGTAGCCGTGTAGCCAGAGTTACAGAGCCATGCATATGCAAAGTGTATGGCAAGTTTAAATGGATTACCTGCATCTGACATGGAGTGGTTATAATTGCCAATGATATTGACAGCTGCCCTTGTATACAGAAAAAAAAGCATGATCTCCATTATAAATGATGATAAATGGTGAGCAAACTACAGATTTTAACACACTTTTCTCTATTCTTCTGCACCTGGACCATCCATTTTTTCCCACACTTCATTTTGCACTGGCACATTGTTGTGCTGCGGTCTGTGTCTATATGGCTCTCTTTCTTGATATGGAGTAAGATAGCTTTCTTTGAAAGTCCTGTGATGTTACTAACTTCTACGGTCTGCATAGCATCAATGTTGCTGCCTTCTGCTGCTGCTACCTTGAACTGGAGCACTGCCAGGGACAGTCCTGTTCACTATTCCTGTTTTCTTTTTTTTCCATACACTTTAACAATCTCTCCATTTTCCAGGCTTCGGAAATACTGTAGACAGAGAGCGGTGCTGATTTTTCTTCCCCCCCGGTATCCCCCAGCACACTGAATTTACCTGTAACAATACCTGGACCTATCTGGTAATAGAATTTCAGCGAAATTGGTCATATGCGTTTGCAAAGACATGTTTAGCTGTTGGCCGCGTCAAGGCTTCTCCAATATCAGCAGTACTAACACTACATAATAGCAGTGCCTACATAATGCCATGTGATTCAGGCTCATACAAAACACATCCAGACAGAGGGCTAGCTTACCTGGGAGCAACCCCATGGATCTCCCATTGGCACTACGAGGACCAGCATGCCTTCCAAATTTTGCTCCCATTCAATGGCTTCTCACACATACAGACAAACATTGGTAGCTGCTCAATCATTTATGGGAGATCCCAGGGGTGGCTCCCAGGTAAGCTAGCCCTCTGTCTGGATGCATTTTGTATGAGCCTTTATCATGAGGCCTTACTGTAGACAAATCACATGGCCCTATGTGGGCACTGCCATTACGTAGTGTAAGGACTGCTGATATCAGAGAAGTCTTGACGCGGCCCAGCAGCTAAACATATCTTTGCAAATGCATGTGACCAATTTCTCTGAAATTCTATTACCAGATAGTTTCAGGTATTGTTACAGGTAATTTCAGTGTGCTGGGGGGATATCGGGGGGAAAAAGCAGCCCCCCTCTCTGTCTGCTGTTTGTATGTGACCCCACTCCTTTTCTAGCACCTGGTATATAATTATCTCCAGGAATGATTGAGCAGCTACCAATGTTTGTCTGTATGTGTGATAAGGCATAGAATGGGTGCAGCATATGGAAGGCATGCTGGTCCTTGTAGTGCTAATGGAAGATCCCAGGGGTGGCTCCCAGGTAAGCTAGCCCTCTGTCTGGATGCATTTTGTATGAGCCTTTATCATGAGGCCTTACTGTAGACAAATCACATGTCCCTATGTGGGCACTGCCATTATGGAGTGTTAGGACTGCTGATATCAGAAGCCTTAATGCGGCCCAGCAGCTAAACATGTCTTTGCAAACACATGTGACCAATTTCTCTGAAATTCTATTACCAGATAGGTTCAGGTATTGTTACAGTAAATTTCAGTGTGCTGGGGGGATACCGGGGGGGGGGGGGGGGGGCTTTCTGTCTTCTGTTTGTTTGTGACCCCTTCTCTTTTCTAGCACCTGGTATATAATTATCTCCAAGAATGATTGAGCAGCTACCAATGTTTGTTCGAAGATACTGTCCAAAGTACCACTTTTAGTAGCTCAGTTATCTTCACCACTCAATAGTAGCAATAGCTCAGTCCCAAAATGCACTTTAATCATCATCAGTTGGTATTCAGTGGCCCTTTGCACCATTTCAGCATTGAAGCATAGGAAGTTGTATTGGAATATATACAAAATACCAGATGTAGATCCTGGTGGCGGACGGGGTAAGTATTTATACCCTCCCCTGTCCTCTACCCTAACCCTCGGGGGATGGAGGCTATGGCTCACCCACTGGGTGGTGGCTAAGACTAGCCATCCACCCTGATGCCTAACCTTAACCCACCCAGTGCCTAAAACTACCCACCCCTCCAGGCCTTAACCCTAACCATGATCACTGATACCTTTGGGATGTCAGTTGTCAGTAATGCGGCGCCAGTCTCCTGGTGTTGGGATTCTGGCATCAGTTGCATGACCACCAGCATCCCAACCACTGGGATGCTGAATGAATCCTGTTATATTGGCTTTGGTCTCCAGACTCATAGTAGGAGTGGGGAGAGGGAGGAGGGGAAACCAGATGCTCATTACAAATATTTACAGATGGACTATGAAATACCAGCTTCAGATTGTCACAATAATATGTTAGTTTAACTACCTGGTGCAGTTCATAAGATATCTCCGGTAGCCAGAGAGGTACATTATACACCCTCTCATGTTTTGGATATTGTTTTTTATTTTTTTTATTTAAATGTCTAAAAACAGCTAAAAGCAGTGGTGGCTGATATGTAATATATGCAGTGTCGAACTGGGGCATGAAGGGCCCACTAGGGAAGGCAGGTGTAGGTTCCCATGTTTAAGGGTGTGGTCAGTCTCCAGAGGGGGTGTGGCCAGCCACTTCAGAGGCTTGACTAACCAGTAGAGAGTGGTGGTCTGAGGAACTTGATAAATATTACAGATGGAGTCACACTCATCCAGTGCAGCTCCATTGCAGCGTGACTAGGCGATCAGTCCGCCTAGCCCCGCCAAAGTGCACAAAGATGCTCTCCCATTCTAGTGAATGGGGCATGCCTCTGTCACGGACACGCGGACGGAGACGCTCCAGTGATAGGCACGCCCAGGCATAGATGGGGCCATGATTAGCGTGGCTCCATCTGTATATAGTAAATACTGCTAGTGCTGCATGATAATGCACCAGATTAGTAACAGCAATGCTCTGTAGTAAATACAACATAAGGGGTAATTCAGACCTGATCGTAGATGTGCTAACTTTAGCACGTCTACGATCAGTTTCTCTGACATGTGGGGGGACGCCCAGCACAGGGCTAGTCCGCCCCGCATGTCAGGCCCTACCTCACCCTCACAGGTTCAAAAGCATCGGACGGCAGCAATGCTTTTGTACCTGACTAGTAGCTCCCTGCCAGCGCAGCTCCTGCATGTGATGTCACGCAGCTGTCGCGGCCTGCCTTCCCAACGGTACGGTCATGCCTCCATTGTCCGGACCGCTCCCCGTCAGCGGCATTCTTACGCCATTGGCATGCCCCCTCCCACCACTGTCAATCAGGCAGAGGCGATCGCACCAGTGAGATGCTTTCACATCTCACTGGCTGCACATATGCAGTGTGCCCACTGCGCATAGTAATTCAGTCTGAATTACCCCCATAGTCTTCTGCAGTAGAAAGTAACAAATGTATAATGTATAATTCAATTGCACAGTGTGGAATCTGATCTCTAAAGGAGCAGGAGGGCCCCCCCAAGCAGTGGGGCTGACCGGGGGTTTCCCTACGCCAATGTGGGGCAGTCCGACCCTGAATATATGTGCTGGCTGGTTCCCTCAGGGATTGGATGTGCTGAGTGCATCTAGAGCCATGCGGTACCCAGGAATCAGCATAAGGCTTCACACACTCCTTCTAAGCCCACCCCCAGACTCCTATTGGCTAGTTTCACTGGAGACTGGAGGCAGGCTTAGGAGTGTGTGATGCCTTATGCTGATTCCCGAGTGGCAACATTATAGGCTTTGTTTAAATTTCATGTGTTATCAGTAAAGATGTGCACCGGAAATTTTGGTTTTGGATTCGGTACTGCAGCCGTGTTTTGGATTCGGACGCGTTTTGGCAAGACCTCCATGAATTTTTTTTGTCAGATTCTGGTGTGTTTTGGATTCGGGTGTTTTTTTTTTTTTTTACAAAAAAACCTCAAAAACAGCTTAAATCATAGAATTTGGGGGTAATTTTGATCCCATAGTATTATTAACCTCAATAACCACAATTTCCACTCATTTCCAGTCTATTCTGAACACCTCACACTATTATTTTTAGTCCTAAAATTTGCACCAAGGTCGCTGGATGACTAAGCTAAGCGACCCAAGTGGCCGGCACAAACACCTGGCCCATCTAGGAGTGGCACTGCAGTGTCAGACAGGATGGCACTTAAAAAAATTAGCCCCAAACATCACATGGTGCAAAGATAAATAAAAAAAAAGAGGTGCAAGATGGAATTGTCCTTGGGCCCTCTCACCCACCCTTATGTTGTATAAACAGGACATGCACACTTTAACAAACCCATCATTTCAGCGACAGGGTCTGCCACAAGACTGTGGCTGAAATGACTGGTTGGTTTGGGCCCCCATCAAAAAAAAAGCAATCAATCTCTCCTTGCACAAACTGGCTCTACAGAGGCAAGATGTCCACCTCCTCCTCATCCTCCGATTCATCACCCTTTTCGCTGTGTACATCCCCCTCCTCACAGAGTATTAATTCGTCCCCACTGGAATCCACCATCTCAGGTCCTTGTGTACTTCTGGAGGCAATTGCTGGTGAATGTCTCTACGGAGGAATTGATTATAATTAGTTTTGATGAACATCATATTCTCCACATTTTGTGGAAGTAACCTCGTACGCCGATCGCTGACAAGGTGACCGGCTGCACTAAACACTCTTTCAGAGTACACACTGGAGGGGGGGCAACTTAGGTAAAATAAAGCCAGTTTCTGCAAGGGCCTCCAAATTGCCTCTTTCTCCTGACAGTATACGTACGGACTGTCTGATGTGCCTACTTGGATGCTGTCACTCATATAATCCTCCACCATTCTTTCAGTGGTGACAGAATCATATGAAGTGACAGCAGACGACATGTCAGTAATCGTTGGCAGCTCCTTCAGTCCGGACCAGATGTCAGCACTTGCTTCTGACTGCCCTGCATCACCGCCAGCGGGTGGTTTTGGAAATATGATCCTTTTCCTGGCAGCTCCAGTGGCGGGAGAAAATGAAGGAGGAGCTGTTGGCGGGTCACGTTCCGCTTGACTTGACAAGTGTCTCACCAGCAGGTCTTTGAACATCTTCAGACTTGTGTCTGCCGGAAAGAGAGATACAACGTAGGCTTTAAACCTAGGATCGACCACGGTGGCCAACAGATTGACCACCCGTGAATCCTGGTTAAGCGAATGAAGGGCTCCATCCACAAGTCCCACATGCCTAGTGGAATCGCTCCGTTTTAGCTCCTCCTTCAATCTCTCCAGCTGCTTCTGCAAAAGCCTGATGAGGGGAATCACCTGACTCAGGCTGGCAGTGTCTGAACTTACTTCACGTGTGGCAAGTTCAAAGGGTTGCAGAACTTTGCACAACGTTGAAATCATTCTCCACTGCGCTTGAGTCAGGTGCATTCCCACTCCTTTGCCTATATCGTAGGCAGATGTATAGGCTTGAATGGCCTTTTGCTGCTCCTCCATCCTCTGAAGCATATAGAGAATTGAATTCCACCTCGTTACCACCTCTTGCTTCAGCTGATGGCGGGGCAGGTTCAGGAGTGTTTGCTGCTGCTCCAGTCTTCGGCACGCGGTGGCTGAATGCCGAAAGTGGCCCGCAATTCTACTGGCCACCGATAGCATCTCTTGCATGTCGTTTTTTAAATAATTCTGCACCACCAAATTCAATGTATGTGCAAAACATGGGACGTGCTGGAATTTGCCCAGATGTAATGCACGCACAATATTAGTGGCGTTGTCCGATGTCACAAATCCCCAGGAGAGTCCAATTGGGGTAAGCCAATCTGCGATGATGTTCCTCAGTTTCTGTAAGAGGTTGTCAGCTGTGTGCCTCTTCTGGAAACCGGTGATACAAACCGTAGCCTGCCTAGGAACGAGTTGGCATTTGCGAGATGCTGCTATTGGTGCCGCCGCTGCTGTTCTTGCTGCGGGAGGCAATACATCTACCCAGTGGGCTGTCACAGTCATATAGTCCTGAGTCTGCCCTGCTCCACTTGTCCACATGTCCGTGTTTAAGTGGACACTGGGTACAACTGCATTTTTTAGGACACTGGTGAGTCTTTTTCTGACGTCTGTCTACATTCTCGGTATCGCCTGCCTAGAGAAGTGGAACCTAGATGGGATTTGGTAACGGGGACACACTACCTCAATAAATTCTCTAATTGCCTGTGAACTAACAGCGGATACCGGACGCACGTCTAACACCAACACAGCTGCCAAGGCCTGAGTTATCCGCTTTGCAACAGGATGACTGCTGTGATATTTCATCTTCCTCGCAAAGGACTGTTGGACAGTCAATTGCTTACTGGAAGTAGTACAAGTGGTCTTCCGACTTCCCCTCTGGGATGACAATCGACTCCCAGCAGCAACAACAGCAGTGCCAGCAGCAGTAGGCGTTACACTCAAGGATCCATCAGAGGTCAGGAATCCCAGTCAGGAGAGGACTCGTCAGACTTGCCAGTGACATGGCCTGCAGGACTATTGGCGTTCCTGTCTAAGGGGGAAATTGACATTGAGGGAGTTGGTGGTGTGGTTTGCAGGAGCTTGGGTACAAGAGGAAGAAGGGATTTAGTTGTCAGTGGACTGCTTACGCTGCCACCCAAAGTTTTTGAACCTGTCAATGACTTCTGATGAATGCGCTCCAGGTGACGTATAAGGGAAGATGTTCCTAGGTAGTTAACGTCCTTACCCCTACTTATTACAGCTTGACAAAGGCAACACAATGCTTGACACCTGTTGTCCCCATTTCTGTTAAAATAATTCCACACCGAAGAGGTGATTTTTTTTGTAATTTGACCAGGCATGTCAATGGCCATATTCATCCCACGGACAACAGGTGTCTCCCCGGGTGCCTGACTTAAACAAACCACCTCACCATCAGATTCCTTCTTGTCAATTTCCTCCTTAGCGCCAGCAACACCCATATCCTCATCCTGATGTACTTCAACAGTGACATCTTCAATATCAATATCAGGAACTGGACTTTGGGTGCTCCTTCCAGCACTTGCAGGGGGCGTGCAAATGGTGGAAGGCGCCACCTCTCCCTGTCCAGTGTTGGGAAGGTCAGGCATCGCAACCGACACAATTGGACTCTCCTTGGGGATTTGTGATTTAGAAGAACGCACAGTTCTTTGCTGTGCTTTTGCCATCTTAAGTCTTTTCATTTTTCTAGCGGTAGGATGAGTGCTTCCATCCGCATGTGAAGCTGAGCCACTAGCCATGAACATAAGCCAGGGCCTCAGCCGTTCCTTGCCACTCCGTGTCGTAAATGGCATATTGGCAAGTTTACACTACTCCTCAGATGCTTTTAATTTAGATTTTTGGGTCATTTTAATGATCTTTTGTCTTTTGTATTTTACATGCTCTCTACTATGACATTGGGCATCGGCCTTGGCAGACGACGTTGATGGCATTTCATCGTCTAGGCCATGTCTAGTGTCAGCAGCTTCAGCACGAGGTGGAAGTGGATCTTGATCTTTCCATATTTTACCCTCCACATTTTTGTTCTCCATTTTTTAATGTGTGGAATTATATGCCAGTAATATATCAATTGCAATGGCCTACTGTACCGTACTGCTATATATATATATATATATATATATATACACATAATTTCTGCTTCGGCACTCGGCTCTGTCCCTGTTATGGGACTGACTTGCTCAGGTGCCTTCCTCACGGGGTACAAACCCTTTGTATACAATCAGCAGGAAATAACGAGGCGGCACTCGGAGTCTTGAAAAACAGCAACCATATAATAGTGCAAATCAACGTTTCGGGGTTACCCCCTTCATCAGGATTAGTGCAATGTAACAAACAAGGTGTTTAAATACCACTTACCCCCTCTTCAGAACATCCCCTCTGGCCGGTGCCGCTGGCCGCGCCGTCCCGGTCTTCAGACTGACGTCACCAGCGTCTCACAGGAAGTGACATGCCGGCGCCGGGAGGCGCGTCCATGGCAACCCTGCCTAACAACAAAACATAAATACATAAAAATCATTGTGAAACAGTGCCGTGAAAAGCATAAAATAAGACACGGCTTTGTGACAAGACCACTTTTGTGAGCTGCCATGTATTAGCTGTTGCATAAACAGTGTTAAAAAGGTTTCCACCAAATAGACATAACTTAATCTGTGCAAAACATATTGAAACTCCATTCAGGATAAAATACCCATATTAAAAGCTAAAACCCCTGTAAGATGCCAAGGTGACCCCACTCTTAAACCTCAATGTGACAGCCTGGACTATAATAATGAAATAGCACTAGTCTTCCCTTCCCTTATCTTTATATTTAAATCTTTAGTGCCAGTCTCACCCATCCTGACGCACATATGCTGTTGTCTCTTTCGCGTACTAGTGGGGACTGGTCGTATAAACTTTTTTTTTATCACTGATTGAATCCTCAACCGTCTGTATTGTTAAATAAAATTAATTAAACCGAGATTATCATTCAGGCCTGCAGGTCTATGAGTGTTTAGCCTGTGAATCCACATCGATTCTAACTGTAGGAGTTTTCTACCCCTATCACCCCCCCTCAAAGATTCTGGCACATGGTGAATGATTCTGTTTTTAAAAGTTGCCATAGTGTGCCTGTACTCAAGAAAATGTTTAGCAACAGGTTGATCCCCTTTGCCTGAAGCAAGGGCATTTCTTATGGCCAACCTGTGCTGTGCCATCCTTATTTTGAACTGGCACTCGGTTTTTCCGATATAATACCTGCCACAAGGGCAAATGATCGCATAAACCACAAATTTGGTGGTACAGGTCAGGGGCCATCTGATGGAAAACTTCTTGCCTGAACATGGGTGCACGATGTGATCTCCCACAGACATGTGAGAGCACGTCGTACATCCTGTACACTTGAAACAGCCATTTTTGCGTTTCAAAAAATGCTCCGGTGTTACTTTGAACTTAGCCATATCAGTTTTCACTACCAAATCTTTAATACTCCGGCCCCTGACATAACTAGGCATGACCCATTGATGGCGAAACATCGGTAATTCCGGATCAGTAGCTACCAGGGGACATAGTTTTTTTACTTCCTTACGTACCTGATTACTGTGAACATCAAATTCACAGACCCAGGGAATAACGCCCACCAGTTATTTTTCTTTTTTGGGTTTCAGGCATTCGTCTCTATTCATTTTTACTGCTTTCCTTCTAGCTTGAACCAATAATTGTCGTGGGTAGCCTCTAGCTCTCAATCTAAACTCCATCTCATCAAGTTGTTTGTCCCTCTGTTGTGTGCAACTATTACTTTTGCACACTCTCAAAAATTGAGAGTAGGGCACACTTCTTACCGTGGATGCTGGATGACAGCTGTCATACCTCAGGATGGTGTTTCGGTCAGTTGGTTTTTTAAACAAACACGTCACCAACTGACCTTTCCAGATTTTGATCTTAAGGTCTAGGAAGCAGATTTCACTACAGCTACTACTCATAGTTAATTTTACTGGGCTGTCTGTGTTGTTATGCTCCGAGACAATGACTTCCAAGTCGCCCACCTCTCCATGCCACATCAAGAGCAGGTCATCTATATATCTATAGTATAGAAATAGTCTGCTAGATATCCTGCTGTCAATGAAAAAAAGGTTACGCTCTACCTTCCACATGAACGCATTCGCGAACGAGGGTGCCACGGAAGATCCCATGGCACACCCCGTTAGCTGCCTATAGAATTGCCCATCAAAGCTAAAGAAATTGTGGGTTAAAGTAAAATTCAGTAGTGCCATAAAAAAAATCTATATCTGGGCCCACATATTCAGTGTTGCCTGTGATCAATTGTCTGACCGCCTGCAGCCCCTGTCCATGGGGAATACAAGTATACAAACTTGTTACGTCAATGGTAGCTAATGTGATATCTACCGGAATTTGCTCAAATGATGAAAACTTCTGTAGTAACGTAATTGAATCTTTGAGGTGAGTGAATGTACCCTGTATACAGGGTTGCAAATAACTATCTAAGAAGATCGCAATTGGCTCGCACAGAGACCCCCGGGCAGATATAATCCACTCTCTCCTACAGAAACGAAAGTCCTTAGCAGAGGGCTTTCATTTGTACCCACGAATTATGGGGATGACTTCAAATGGAAGGTGAATACCTTCAGGCTGCACCGCACTTTAAAACTGAAAGAACACTTTAGTAAACAACCACCGTCCAAACAAAAAGCACCTTTACCCCCCAGGATCCAGAAATTAGGCCCCAAGTCTCGGTTTGATCCGATTTCCCACAATGCCTCACTCAGGACAGTCCACAGGATGTTGGAGGCTACTGGCAGTAGGGAGCAACCTCCAAGACATCATAATTTACAGCAAGAAGAAAGAAAAGCTCTTCAAGAGTTGAGTAAGAGGAAGGACATTGTGATCCGCAACGCGGATAAGGGAGGAGCCATAGTGATCCAGGAGGTGGCGGACTATAAAGCTGAATGCCAGAGGCTCCTCAGTGATCGACAGACATATGAAAAGTTATCCCATGACCCTTCATCTAAATATTTAACTGAATTAAAATGTATCTTGCAGCAAGCAAGGGATGAGGAAATTATTTCAGGGGAAGTGTTTCAGAAATTGGTGACCGAACATCCGGTGTCACCCTTGTTTTATACCATCCCTAAGGTCCATAAGGACGTGCAGAGACCACCAGGCAGACCGATTATATCTGCCCGGGGGTCTCTGTTCGAGCCAATTGCGAACTTCTTAGATAGTTATTTGCAACCCTGTATACAGGGTACATTCACTCACCTCAAAGATTCAACTACGTTACTACAGAAGTTTTCATCATTTGAGCAAATTCCGGTAGATATCACATTAGCTACCATTGACGTAACAAGTTTGTATACTTGTATTCCCCATGGACAGGGGCTGCAGGCGGTCAGACAATTGATCACAGGCAACACTGAATATGTGGGCCCAGATATAGATTTTTTTATGGCACTACTGAATTTTACTTTAACTCACAATTTCTTTAGCTTTGATGGGCAATTCTATAGGCAGCTAACGGGGTGTGCCATGGGATCTTCCGTGGCACCCTCGTTCGCGAATGCGTTCATGTGGGAGGTAGAGCGTAACCTTTTTTAATTGACAGCAGGATATCTAGCAGACTATTTCTATACTATAGATATATAGATGACCTGCTCTTGATGTGGCATGGAGAGGTGGGCGACTTGGAAGTCATTGTCTCGGAGCATAACAACACAGACAGCCCAGTAAAATTAACTATGAGTAGTAGCTGTAGTGAAATCTGCTTCCTAGACCTTAAGATCAAAATCTGGGAAGGTCAGTTGGTGACGTGTTTGTTTAAAAAACCAACTGACCGAAATACCATCCTGAGGTATGACAGCTGTCATCCAGCATCCACGGTAAGAAGTGTGCCCTACTCTCAATTTTTGAGAGTGTGCAAAAGTAATAGTTGCACACAACAGAGGGACAAACAACTTGATGAGATGGAGCTTAGATTGAGAGCTAGAGGCTACCCACGACAATTATTGGTTCAAGCTAGAAGGAAAGCAGTAAAAATGAATAGAGACGAGTGCCTGAAACCCAAAAAAGAAAAAGAACTGGTGGGCGTTATTCCCTGGGTCTGTGAATTTGATGTTCACAGTAATCAGGTACGTAAGGAAGTAAAAAAAACTATGGCCCCTGGTAGCTACTGATCCGGAATTACCGATGTTTCGCCATCAACAGGTCATGCCTAGTTATGTCAGGGGCCGGAGTATTAAAGATTTGGTAGTGAAAACTGATATGGCTAAGTTCAAAGTAACACCGGAGCATTTTTTTGAAATGCAAAAATGGCTTTTTCAAGATTACAGAATGTACGACGTGCTCTCACATGTCTGTGGGAGATCACATCGTGCACCCATGCTCAGGCAAGAAGTTTTCCATCAGATGGCCCCCCTGACCTGTACCACCAAATTTGTGGTTTATGCGATCATTTGCCCTTGTGGCAGGTATTATATCGGAAAAACCGAGTGCCAGTTCAAAATAAGGATGGCACAGCACAGGTTGGCCATAAGAAATGCCCTTGCTTCAGGCAAAGGGGATCAACCTGTTGCTAAACATTTTCTTGAGTACAGGCACACTATGGCAACTTTTAAAAACAGAATCATTCACCATGTGCCAGAATCTTTGAGGGGGGGTGATAGGGGTAGAAAACTCCTACAGTTAGAATCGATGTGGATTCACAGGCTAAACACTCATAGACCTGCAGGCCTGAATGATAATCTCGGTTTAATTAATTTTATTTAACAATACAGACGGTTGAGGATTCAATCAGTGATAAAAAAAAATGTATACGACCAGTCCCCACTAGTACGCGAAAGAGACAACAGCATTTGTGCGTCAGGATGGGTGAGACTGGCACTAAAGATTTAAATATAAAGATAAGGGAAGGGAAGACCAGTGCTATTTCATTATTGTAGTCCAGGCTGTTACAGTGAGGTTTAAGAGTGGGGTCACCTTGGCATCTTACAGGGGTTTTAGCTTTTAATATGGGTATTTTATCCTGAATGGAGTTTCAATATGTTTTGCACAGATTAAGTTAAGTCTATTTGGTGGAAACCTTTTTAACACTGTTGATGCAACAGCTAATACATGGCAGCTCACAAAAGTGGTTTTGTCACAAAGCCGTGTCTTATTTTATGCTTTTCACGGCACTGTTTCTCAATGATTTTTATGTATTTATGTTTTGTTGTTAGGCAGGGTTGCCATGGATGCGCCTCCCGGCGCCGGCATGTCACTTCCTGTGAGACGCTGGTGACGTCAGTCTGAAGACCGGGACGGCGCGGCCAGCGGCACCGGCCAGAGGGGATGTTCTGAAGAGGGGGTAAGTGGTATTTAAACACCTTGTTTGTTACATTGCACTAATCCTGATGAAGGGGGTAACCCCGAAACGTTGATTTGCACTATTATATGGTTTGCTGTTTTTCAAGACTCCGAGTGCCGCCTCGTTATTTCCTGCTGATTATATATATATATATATATATATATATACTGGTGGTCAGCAAAATTCTGCACTGTCCTCCTACTATATACTGCGCACAACTACAATGCAGCACAGATATGGATAGTATACTTGATGACACAGAGGTAGAGCAATGGACTACTGTACCGTACTGCTATATATATATATATAAACTGGTGGTCAGCAAAATTCTGCACTGTCCTCCTACTATATACTGCGCACAACTACAATGCAGCACAGATATGGATAGTATACTTGACGACACAGAGGTAGAGCAATGGACTACTGTACCGTACTGCTATATATATATATATATATATATACTGGTGGTCAGCAAAATTCTGCAGCACACTGAGCACAGATATTTGCAGCACACTGAGCACAGATATTTGCAGCACACTGAGCACAGAAACTGAGAGAACGCAACCACGTCCTCTCGCTATAATCTCCAATGCACGAGTAAAAAATGGCGGTGACTCGCGGCTCTTTATATGCAATACGAATCTCGCGAGAATACGACAGCGGGATGATGATGTTCGGGCGCTTTCGTGTTAACCGAGCAAGGCAGGAAGATCAGAGGCTGGCTCGGACCCGTGTAAACCACGTGAAGTTCGGGGGGGTTCGGATCTCGAGGAACCGAACCCGCTCATCTCTAGTTATCAGTAAAAACAAATACAGGGAACCATGCTTGTTGTGGCTGCAATTAACATGGAAATATAAAATTTGATTTCAGATAAGAACCACTTGGGCCATCTAGTCTGCCCTTTTTTGTTACCATATTTTTATCTCAAACCTTATTTGATCCTTGTTTCTTTGTAAGGATTATCCTTATGTCTATTCCATGCATGTTTAAATTGCTCTACTGTCTTAGCCTCTACCACCTCTGATGGGAGACTACTCCACTTGTCCTTTACCCTTTCTGTGAAGTAATTTTTCCTCAGAATCCCCCTGCATGTCCTCGTGTTCTAATACTTATCTACCTTTGAAGAATGTTTCCCGCCTGGACATTGTTAAAACTCTTGATATATTTGAAAGTTTCTATCATGTACCCACTTTCCCTTCTCTGCTCCAAACTATACATATTGAGATGTTTTAGTTTTCCTGGGTATGTTTTGTGATGTAGGCCATGCACCATTTTAGTTGCCCTTCTTTGTACAGTCTCTAATGTATTAATATCCTTCTAAAGATATGGCCTCCAGAATTGAACACAGTATTCTAGATGAGGCCGTACCAATGACCTATACAGTGGCATTATTACTTCTTTCTTTCTGCGGCTGATTCCTCTCCCAATGCAGCCAAGCATCTGACTAGCCTTCCTCATTGCTTTGTTACAGTGCTTACCTGCCTTTTAGTCACCTGAAATAGTGACTCCTAGATCCCTTTCCTCCTCAGTAGTTTCCAGTTATGTGTCATTAATACTATATTTAGTCTTTGGATTTTTGAGACCCAAGTGCATGATTTTGCATTTTTTTTGGCATTAAACTGTAATTGCCACGCTCTTGACCATTCCTTTAGTCTACCTAGATAATCAGTCATTTGTTTTACAGCTCCTGTTTTGTCTACCCTGTTGAATACCTTTGTGTCACCTGCAAAAAGGCATACTTTCCCTTTAATGCCATTTGCCTTGTCATCAATAAAGATATTAAAACGCACTGGTCTAAGTAGAGATCCATGGGGTACTCCACTGGTGACATTTCCCTCCTGTGAATGCACTCCATTTACCACAACTCTCTGTTTTCTATCCTGCAACCAAGATCTTATTCATTCAACCATTTTAGTATCAAATACCAAAATTTCGAGTTTATTTAGCAGTCTGCGATGTGTAACAGTGTCAAAAGCCTTACTAAAGTCTATATAAGCTATATCCACGGCTCCTCCTTTATCTATTACTTTAGTCACACAGATAAAAAAGGCAATACGGTTTGTTTGACATGAGCTCTCCCCAATGAATCCATGCTTTTTGGGATCCTGTAAATTGTTGGATTTGAGATAATCTACAACTCTATTAAGAGTGTTTCCACTCGGCTGCTACTCTGTTGGCATAATGTGTGCACATGACACTGTGCGCGTACATATAATTCACGCCCGCAATCCATTCTATGTTCCGATCACTGGTGTGACTAGTTGCTGCTCAACGTACTACGTCGTGCTCGTGGCACGTCTGCCCATGTGGCCTTGCCCCGGGCTGAATGAGAATGGCTACATCTGTATTTATTAATCCAATTTCCTCTTAAATTAATGAGGGGAAAAACGTAAATTAGGGTCAGATTATGAGTAGGGAGTAAAGCAAATAAAAATAAAATACAGCAAGAAAAATGTGCACCTGGGTAAAACCATGTTGCCCTGCAGGAAGGGCAGATGTAACATGAGCAGTGAGATTTAGATCTGAGAAGGGTGTATCCAAGCTCAAATCTAAGGCTGGATACACATCATTCTAATGTGTATTCCAGACAACCGAATGCCTGATATATCGGTTGGCCGTACACACCTCACTATCCGGTATACAACCGTGCAGTATCTCCTTCCATCCTGCAGTCACCTGCATGCCATCGTCAGCAGGGCCAGCCCATCTGGCATGTACAAGGACAGAAGTCCCAGACAGAGACAGGGCCTGCCCCTAGCCCCTACAGTAGGGGTCTGCCGCTGGCTCCTACAGCAGAGGGCACTTGACTTCTGGCACGGCTGGGCCGTACTGAGCTTGTATTCCAACTCAGATGCAGCCCAGGACCACCCTCTCTTCCGCTCTCATCCAGTTAGGTGGCCCACCATGTGAAGGTATAATCTGTGGGTGCCTGAGACATCCCCAAGCCAGGAAAGTGGCCGGCACTCATATAGCCATATTTCTGTGCCGCCTTAAGCAGCTCCTGCTTAAGATCTTCCTGTGGGGCTGGCTGTGGTCTGAGAAAGCAACGGACATCTCCAACATGGGGTAGAGAGGATCATCTTATCACTGGTGAGGGCCTTTGTATTAATGTTACCACCAAGAGGGCAATGTGTATGTGTGGAGTCCATGAGAAACAGGGGAATGTAGGGGGGAAGGGGGGTTCACTGAGAGACAGAGGTAAAAGAGGGGGGGTCACTGGGAGATGGAGCAGAATATGGGGGGGGGTTCATTGAGAGACAGAGCCAGGGTCAAATTATACATTAGGCTGAACAGGCTGAAGCCTAGTAGCCCAGTAGAAACTAGGGGCCCATCAACTTTTTTCACCTAGGCACTGTTACCTGTTAAAGGCACTTTGAACTATGTGGCAGGCTTAAATTCATCTGGGTTTTGGTGTATGTGTGAATACTGAAAGTGTAAATGTAATAAGCTCTGCTGTTTAAACATCAGCTGTAGTGGGGTGAAAGATTGAAGTGCCAGAGGGGGCCCGAAAAACCTGAAAGCCTAGGGGCCTGGCCATGTGTTATTACGGCCCTGGATAGAGGGGAATGTGTGTGTTTGTTGGGGGGAATCACTGAAAGACCGAGGGGAATGAGGGAGCGGGTCACTGGGAGACATGCAAATGTGGGGGTGTCACTGAGACAGAGGGGAGTGTGGGGGATGTCACTCTGAGACAAGGGGGGAACGTGGGGGGCCACTAAGAGACAGAGGGGAATGTGGAAGTAGTGTGTGTATGTGTGTGTGTGTGTGTGGGTCACAGAGACATTGTAGAATGTGTGGGAGGTTGTCACTTAGAGACAGATGGAAATGTGTGTATGTGGCAGCCTACTGTATGTGTGTGAGACTATGTAGGGGGGCTACCTACCTCTAGCGTTCCAGGCCCACAATGGGGCAGCCCCAGGGCCAGATTAACATTTGGGCAGGTGGAGCTGCAGCTCCAGGCCCTCAAATGAAAATAGGCCCATGTCCTGAAGTAGACTGAGCTGGGTGCCATGCAAGTGATTTGGGATGGTACTCAGCCAGTTCAGTAATCTTGAAATGCGGTCACATGCTGCTTCATTCAATTGCAGCATGTGGACAAAGCATCAGCTCAGCAGCGGCTACATTCTGTACATTACTGTGGGAAGCATTCCTGTATCAGCTGGCTGTACACCTAGCAGCCACCAGGCAGCACTGTAGAGTTTAAAAAAAAGTTTAAAATGGAAGTAAAGTAAGCGCCAGTGCACTTTTATCATGATCCACGTTGGCGCCTGCTGCTCACTATATTTCTGGCACTATCAGCAGGACTGGAGACACTCCACCTGTTATCCCGTGCACATGGAACAAGGCAAAGGTAAGTATACTGTATCTGCAGCTTCCTTCCCCTTTTCTGTTTTCTCTCCTTTTTGTGCCTGCTTATTTGCTCTTTTCCAGCCTATGTGATATCCCCTGAATTATTCCTGACTATGGGAGTAATTCAGAACTGATCGCTGCTGTGTGTTTTTGCACAGCGGGCGATCATAGCCAAACTACGCATGCGTATGCACCACATTGCGTAGGCTCGACGGACAGCTGCAGAGGGGATCGCCGGTCAGCAACGGGTCTGTGTGAAGGATCCATTTGCACGGGCGTTCGCAAAGAGATTGACAGGAAGAGGCCTTTTGTGGGTGGCAACTGAGCGTTTTCAGGGAGTGTCTGGAAAAACGCATGCGTGTCCATGCGTTTGCAGGGAGGGTGTCTGACGTCAAATCTGGTCCTGAAAAGCCTGATGTGATCGCAGCGGCTGAGTCAGTCCTGGGCTGCGCAGAGACTGCACAAAATTTGTTTGTACACCTCTGCTTCTCATGCGAATGCACACTTGAACAGAGAAAATACACTCCCCCTGTAGGCGGCGACTATCTGATCACAGGGCTGCAAAAATCCTGATCGCAGGGCTGCAAAAATTGCTGCCCATCGATCAGGACTGAATTTTCCCCCCATGCTAGCACCTCTTACTTTACTTGACTATGCCAACCTCTCTGTCCTACCTATGACAGCCTTTCTGCCCGTTTCATACATATGTTACACAAAGGGGGCGACCCGGCACCGGTCTGAAAACAGTTTTTGATTACAGAAAAACCAAATTTGGACAATTTTCAAGTAAAATCTTTAATATAATGTCCAGTTTGGGGGTGCGCCCAGAGCCAGTGACATATGCATAAACAAAAGGGAGAAAGAAGAAGGCTCTTGTGTGGGCGCACTCATTAATGGTAGTTAAATAACTAGAATGAATAACACTAGGTTGATTAGTCAGCAGATAAAACAAAATTTATTTGGAAATATTAAGAATATAATTGCCCCTGGTTGAGGAGATGTGAATGATCCCAGATAAAAATGTTCTGGTCCTGCCTCAGGAAATGAGATGGAGAGGGGTAGAGACACTGCAAGTCATAAACCCTTTCTCACCCGGCCAGTACAGATGATCTGTATTAATGAGATCAATTAAGTCAATTGATTTTAGATTCTGTCATAATCCTAATGAAGGAATAACAGCTGTTATGGCAATAAGTAATAATAGAAACAAATCAAAGGATATACCAGGGTAAAGAAAGAAAAGGATAGGAACAAATGGTGATGCTGCTGTTGGAGTCACATACCACACATCATATGCAATGATTGATGTTCTACAACACTGAGTATTCCCTGTGAGTCTCCACCTCAGGTACTAACTCAGCCCACACTGTTTCGCTTCCAAGATCGGACGAGATCGGGCATTAGCAGTGTGGTTTGATAGTAGAAGGATTTGGTCAGACGTTCAATGAGAGTGCACCTATATAGGGGGGATAATTAGCTGGGTCTTATAGATATAGGCCCTCATTCCGAGTTGTTCGCTCGTTCTTTTTCATCGCATCGCAGTGAAAATCCGCTTAGTACGCATGCGCAAAGTTCGCACTGCGACTGCGCCAAGTAACTTTACTATGAAGAAAGTATTTTTACTCACGGCTTTTTCTTCGCTCCGGCGATCGTAATGTGATTGACAGGAAATGGGTGTTACTGGGCGGAAACACGGCGTTTCAGGGGCGTGTGGCTGAAAACGCTACCGTTTCCGGAAAAAACGCAGGAGTGGCCGGGGAAACGGTGGGAGTGCCTGGGCGAACGCTGGGTGTGTTTGTGACGTCAACCAGGAACGACAAGCACTGAAATGATCGCACAGGCAGAGTAAGTCTGGAGCTACTCAGAAACTGCTAAGTAGTTAGTAATCGCAATATTGCGAATACATCGGTCGCAATTTTAAGAAGCTAAGATTCACTCCCAGTAGGCGGCGGCTTAGCGTGTGTAACTCTGCTAAATTCGCCTTGCGACCGATCAACTCGGAATGAGGGCCATAGTGTGGATCTGCTTTTTGTGTTAGGCAGGAGACATCAAGTCCCACACCGGTGGTATTGTGTCCCTGGATCACAAAAGAGAGTCCACGAAAAAGGAAGATATATAGATTTATGAAAAAAACGAAGATATATAGATTTATGAGAAAAAACAAAAACAAAAAAAAACCCTAAAAAGGATAATGGAGATCAATTAGGCTGTAGTTATTAGGAACGGGTGATAAAAATTACCCGTCCGTATAGATACAAATGGATAAAGAAACACGGATCAAAATTTTTTTTTTTTTTTTTTTTTTTTTTTATATATATATGTGTACATTGGTACTGGTGTAAGGAACAGAAAATATGTCAAAGATAATTGTAGATACAAATAAATAGTACTGGTATATGCAATGAAATAATCACTAGTGACATGGGTGTCATTAGAAACACTTTGTGTGAATTGGAGCTGTTATAATCATTAGGATATAGGGAAATAGACATGAAATTCTCATATAACCCATGCAGCAATATGACAACAGGATCTGCAGGAGGAAAGTCAAAGAAGAATGCAGTATTTCTTTCCTATAAAATGCAGTTTTTAATCCTGATGCAATAAACTAAGATGCATAAGCCTGGAAAAAGGCATAAATGAAGCTGCACGGATATAGATACAATTTCTATGACAGCTGGGCAAAAATTAGCCCAAAATGGCAGGATGGAATGATCTGACCTGAGGCTAGGAGTGAATCACTTGCAGTTGGACAAAACAGGACCCATTGGAATGGAAAACATGTTTCACCCCTGTGGGGCTTGCTCACTTCCTGTCACTAGTGAGCAAGCCCCACAAAGTGTTTCTAATGACACCCATGTCACTAGTGATTATTTCATTGCATATACCAGTACTATTTATTTGTATCTACAATTATCTTTGACATATTTTCTGTTCCTTACACCAGTACCAATGTACACATATATATAAAAAAAAATTTTGATCCGTGTTTCTTTATCCATTTGTATCTATACGGACGGGTAATTTTTATCACCCGTTCCTAATAACTACAGCCTAATTGATCTCCATTATCCTTTTTAGGGTTTTTTTTTTTTTTTTCTCATAAATCTATATATCTTCGTTTTTTTCATAAATCTATATATCTTCCTTTTTCGTGGACTCTCTTTTGTGATCCAGGGACACAATACCACCGGTGTGGGACTTGATGTCTCCTGCCTAACACAAAAAGCAGATCCACACTATATCTATAAGACCCAGCTAATTATCCCCCCCTATATAGGTGCACTCTCATTGAACGTCTGACCAAATCCTTCTACTATCAAACCACACTGCTAATGCCCGATCTCGTCCGATCTTGGAAGCGAAACAGTGTGGGCTGAGTTAGTACCTGAGGTGGAGACTCACAGGGAATACTCAGTGTTGTAGAACATCAATCATTGCATATGATGTGTGGTATGTGACTCCAACAGCAGCATCACCATTTGTTCCTATCCTTTTCTTTCTTTACCCTGGTATATCCTTTGATTTGTTTCTATTATTACTTATTGCCATAACAGCTGTTATTCCTTCATTAGGATTATGACAGAATCTAAAATCAATTGACTTAATTGATCTCATTAATACAGATCATCTGTACTGGCCGGGTGAGAAAGGGTTTATGACTTGCAGTGTCTCTACCCCTCTCCATCTCATTTCCTGAGGCAGGACCAGAACATTTTTATCTGGGATCATTCACATCTCCTCAACCAGGGGCAATTATATTCTTAATATTTCCAAATAAATTTTGTTTTATCTGCTGACTAATCAACCTAGTGTTATTCATTCTAGTTATTTAACTACCATTAATGAGTGCGCCCACACAAGAGCCTTCTTCTTTCTCCCTTTTGTTTATTCGTTTCATACATATGTCAGCATCTCTCCCCTTTTCCTGCCTATGCTAGCTCCTCTGCACATTTTCATCCTTGTTTGTGCCATCCTGCATATGTCAGCCTCTCTGTCCTTTTCTTGCATGTGCCAATATTTCCACCCATCCTTGTCTGTGCTATCCTCTTTTTGCTGTCCTGTCTGAACCAGACATTTTGATCTTATCCAGTCTGCACTAGCCTCTATGTTGGTCTCCTTCTGCACCAGTCTCTCTGCCTTTCCGTTTGTACCCACCATTCTTCCCTTCTACTGTATATTGCAGACTCTGCCTATCCTTGTTTGTGACAGCCTTTCTGCTTTTCTCCTATCTATACCTGCCCCTCTGCCATTCCCTTGTATGTGCCAGCCTCTGCCCTTCCAATTAGTGTCAGCCTCTCTGCCCTTCTCCAGTCTATGCTCGCCTTTCTGCTTTACCTCATTATTATAACTATCCCCTCCAACCATCTTCTACTATTTGCCCCACCACACATTTTTTTCCTGTGCTCCTCAAACCTTTTCTCTTGCCCTGTACCTTCTTCTCTCTCCCCTTCTTCCCTACTTACCTTTCTCTTATGCTGAACTTGATGGGAGTCATGCTAGTGGCCGATCAGAAACAAAGTGGACGAATGGAGCAACAATCATGTCCAACATGAACTTGAAGTTGGCATGTAAGAACAATCTTATTATTTTAATAGTTTTTATTGAACAACTAAAGCATGTAAACAGCACATTTGTAATCTAAGGGGTCAATCGAATGAACTTGCCCCCGAGAGTCTGAGCGACTAAGTGAGGCTACATGCCACACTTATGGCAGCTCTAGACTTGCTGATTTTTGTTTGCAGCACTATATGGCTGCACAAAAAAATCTGCAAAATCTTTGGGCACCATTGGCAGCATTTCTATGCCATTGCGACAGCAACTCTCCCCCCTTGCATGTAATTGAATTGGCCCCCCAATTATTATTATTATTATTATTATTATTATTATTAAAAACAAAAAACAACTTTTTCTTTTGTAAATTATACTGAAAACATTACTTGTTGTTTTCCATTGTTTGTAAATCTGCTATTGGAAATTCAAGCCTGGGCTTTCAGTACAGTGTGCATGGGATACCCAAAAAACACATGTCAGCCATACCTAGAGGGGACCTGGACTGGTCAACGATATGGTAAGAGACCCCGTACCACTTTTTGTTAATATCACCTGGGAGCTAGTCCTTATGTCGAATTCCCATTGGTAAATTATGGCAACAGATTGCTAAGTAACGATAGAAAATATTTACTAGGGATGACCATTAACTATTTATGATTAATAGCCATCTATGGCTAACCAGCGATGGCCAATGGTGTTGCCAATGAAAAGCAGACGGCAATGTTTCTTTTCCTGTCCTGTGGCCCTTTTCTGATTTGCCAACAGCAAGCCATTAGGGGCATTGAATTTCAGAGAGAGGACAGAGCCACTACAGGGGTGGGGTAGTGTGTATATTTATATATCAATAGTGAAGAGGGAAGGGATATTGAGGTGGTTGACGGTAGGTGCTAGCCACACCCCCATGGAGACCATAGCACTAGTCTTGCCCTCCACATCATTAGTCACAATGCTGGTCACATCCCTTGTCATGGCGCACAATAGGCCCTTCAAAGGCCTATGTGGACCTTAATCTCGCACTGGGCAGCCCTTGTCCAAATCCCAAAAATGCAGGAGATGCAACTGGTTCTAATAATTTACCACAGACTGTGTTGAACAGCAAGCATTTACCTTCCTTCTTTTCTCCATTTCCTTTCATATTTCACTTCTCCTTTTCCTTTGTAGCCACGTCTCATTTACTCAAACCAGGGATCCACTGCAGGCGCTGCATATAGACCCACTTTCTGAGCAATCTGTCTCACTAATGAAGAAAACCTATTTTTATGTCATTGCCCATGCTTTAGCTCTTTCAGAAACTTTCACAAGCCTTATTACTCAGCCTGAGATTTCCATTTCTATTCATAAACATCATTTATCATGTATGAATAATTTGTATGCATACCTAAGAAAAAATGTATTGGCCACCATAAATCTATTAGGATAAAAACATGGATGTTTGCACAACCAAAAATATGTTCCCAAGAACAGAAGAAGTGAAAAATCTATTACAGTGTTTAATGCAGCAGCCTGGCCTGGAAAAAATTGAAGTGCTTAGAAATCTTTGCAAATCAGTTCTACAATGCAATGTCTGACATTGAAGAGCAATAATTTATTCTATAAGTTCATACAGTATAATATGTAATCAAACTTTCTCTTTATTTCCACTCTAAATTTTGCTTGAGCTCTTTTTAGGAAGTTCCAAAGGAATTCTGTCTTCAACATTTTGTTTCTAATGTAATATTCTATATTTAGTACTGTATTGTCATCATAACAATTCAGAAAACAAACTAACCTTTCTCAATTAATGACTGCAAGGGTCACCTCTGATGAGCTAGAACCAGTGTGCAATCATAATGTAAATGATAGACGCAAAGGGGATCATTTACACACCCAGTCGCAAGAAGCAATTAAAAAAATTATAACATGCCCCTCCTGCGGTCCTTTGTTGTCTCTCCAGATGCTTTCATATAGTGAATGGCTGTCAGCACTCTGATTGGTGGATAGCTCCAATCATCCACCAATCAGCATGATGGCAGCCGTTCACTGTCTGGCTGCAGGTTGTAGAGAATGCTGCCTTGCTGCTCTGGCCATGTCGAAACAGAAACAGAACTACCCCCGTTGTTGGTAAGTGGCGTAAAGTCGCTGACGACTTATCGCGGCCATATGGTTAGCTATCCTGAACGTATTTCAATCTTCTGTCAAGCGGCTCAATGTTGATAGTGTGGTATCCATAGTTGTGATTGTATCAAGCCATCTCATTTCTGGTCTTCCCCTTTTTCATTTGCCTTTTCCAAGCATAATGTCTTTCTCTAGGGATTCTTTTCTTGTCATGATGTGTCCATAGTAGGAAAGGTGCAGTCTTGTCACTTGTGTTTCTAGGGAGAGCTTAGGGTTTATATAATTTAATACTGATTGATTTGTTCTTTGGGTAGTCCATTGTATATGTAATATCCATCTCCAGCACCATAATTCCAAAGCATCAATAATCTTCCTATATGGCTTCTTGACTGTCCAGCTTTCACACCCATACGATGTTACTGGAAAAACCATGAGGGTAATTCAGACCTGATTGCCAGGCTGCGTTTTCTCACAGATTGCGATCAGGTCCGAACTGCGCATGTGTATGCACCACAATGCACAGGCGTGACAGACTGCAGCAACGGGGATTGATGCATAGTGATGGGAAGGTGCGAAAAAGCGATCGCACGGGCGATCGCAAGGTGACTGAGAGTAGGAGGGCGTTTGCGGTGGCAACTGAGCATTTTCAGGGAGTCTGGAAAAACGCAGGCGTGTCCAAGCATCGGAACTGGACAAGCTGAAATGATCGCAGCGGCTAGGTAAGTCCTGGTCTGCGCAGAGAATGCACAAAATCAGTTTGTACAGCTCTGCTACACATGCGTTCGCACACTTGCACAGCTAAAATACACTCCACCAGTGGGCGGCGACTATCTGAGCACAGGGCTACAAAAATCGCTCCTCAGCGATCAGGTCTGAATTAGGCTCCATAGCTTGAATGAGTCATATCTTTGTATGCACAGACACATCTTTGCACTTGAATATCTTATCAAGATCTCTCATAGCTGTTTTACCAAGTGCTATTCGTATTCAGATTTCTGGACTGCTTGCTGCTTTAGTGTTGATTAGTGATCATCTAGGAGGCAAAATTCTTCCCCAAATCAAATGTTGCATGTAAAGAACAATTATTACATATGCAGTGTCGGTTTTTAGAATAAAATGGCAGGAGGGGAACGTAATTGGGTGTGTGTTGGGGGTGGTGGCTGAGGGTATTTGGCCAAATCCGTAAGGAGGACTATGGTCCTTCTTCCTCTAACCTCATGCCTCCTGCTAGTGCTTGCTCTCCATTTCTGTCTGATGCCGCCTCTCCCTGCCTCCTCATCTGCCCTCCTGTCTCAAGCCTGCTCTCCTCTTCTGGTTCCTCTCACCTTCTTAGTTTCCTCTTTAAGGCATCCAGTTCCTAGCAGACAATTTATGATGGTCATCATCCAGATGCAAATGGTGCCTGGCATGGCTCATTGGAAGCTCCAAGATCCCCTTTGCCAAAAGGACCTTTTCCATTAGGCACTGGGGCAATGTCATGATCTATTGAGAATAGCTACCAGTGGTGAGAGAAGCAGAATGGAGCAAGTCAGCTTGGCGAGCCTGCGAGAGTACAATGGAAGCCAAATAACAAGAAAACACCATGAAAAAAAAAGATTTCGGACAATTTTTTTTGCCAAAAACCTCTCAGAAATTGTCATTTTTTTAATGAGTGAATTAGGTGAAGAACATGAAATTAACCCTATCCCAAAAATTTTTAGTTAAAAAAAATAATATTTTTTTCAAACATTGGAACATCGATCGGGAACATCACAACCATCGGAACATCGGTAATGTTGCGACCAATGTGACTTTAGGTTTCACACCCCGGACAGCTGCCAGGTACACAGGGGGTGGCTGGCGGTGGCTTGGGAGGGTGAGGGGGGGGGGGGGGTTTACACTTACCAGCAGCTGCCATTGTTTGCAGCCGCTGGAAGTGCGGGATCCTGCCGTGCTGTGATCGGCAGCACGGGACCAGTGGGGGAGAGTGCAGGGATGCAGAGGGACCTTCCGGTCCCTCTGACAGCAGCAGCAGAGGGAAGTTTCCCTTCCCTGCCACTGCTAACACTGTTTATCTGACTGATCGCATCCTGTGCGACCAGGTCAGATAGAGCACTTGCAGGCATGGATGCATCTGATGCCACCATGCCAGGCAAGTGGTTAAGGACTTCAAAGCATTTCTGCCCTCATTACATGTCACATACGGGTCCTTATGTCGATGAGAATCTAGAATCAACCCTGGCTCGTTGGACTTCATGGACCACAGCGTCCGCATGGTGGCCTCCTGGTTCCTCTTAACTGTACAATATCACATGCACACAGAGTGCATATCTTACATCAATAAGCAAAGCCTACGATGAGGAGCTGCTTTGCCTCCACCCTTCAAACATGCACAGGTAGCATGGGCTAGGGCAGGACTGCCAGGTAGACTGACAGCAGAAGCAGCAGCCTACAGGCAGCACCATTCTGGCTGGCAAGTGAGTGGCCACTGACAAAGCCTAATATTTTATCCTATTTAAAACACTCTAAAAGGTTAATGAACACAGTACGCAATTGGCGTATGGAATACCGTAAGAGTACGCACGTAGCATAACAAACGCTTAGCCGTGGACGAGACGCACGAGCGGCACGTTCGCTCACGGCTTAAAGCGTGAAGGCAAGCACGCTATAGGCTGCCGACTAACGTAATGATACGCTATCAGCGTAGCAGACGCTCGAGACCACGAGGAGATCACAAGCGGCGCTGACGCTCACAGAGTTAAACCTTTGTAACAATATCATAAACAATGTACTTATATTGTAAACCTTTGTGCAGTGATAAGGTGTAAATGCAACACAGTGTAACCTTGTTAGTTTAAAAGCTGTATGAGCGAGTCTTACGCTCTGAGAACCCTTTAGCAATATAATAAACACTCAAATACCGGTCTAAGGGTCTAACACCTTTTAAGGGAGAGAATGAACGTTCAATCGCAAAAGAATACACAATACAAGTTATACACTACCAAACTAACATAAAATACCTAACCGAGTTACTACACGTTAAAATACAACAAAGACACAATTACACTTAAGGGGAAGGAGAGAGAGAATGGCTTACAACAAAATAGGAGATAAATATGGTTGCAGAGAACTTACGCACAAGGGGAACAATCGCAAGCGCCTTTCTGGATATCCAGCTCCCGATTATCAGTGATGAGAACCGTTGTGAAGAGTAGAGAGCTGGCCCAGATCGGCTTGTCTTTTTATACACTACACACAATACAGTACAATGGTCCCTACATTCTTATTGTTCATTGGACACAGGAATTCGTCTTCGCATTATAACAAAAGGTCATAGGTTGGTTTATACAGGTGGGCTGTGACTATTCCAAACTGCTCAGGTGGGAGGGAAACTGGGTTTCCCGCCGCATGGGTTATAAAGTGCAAATATAGTAAATGTCCATAAACTTCTTATGTCCATAACTATACGCACGAGCGAGTAATCCACTTCAAACCAACACCGGAATATTGCTAATTATATTCTCTTCCGATGGATACTAAACACCACTGTGTAACCCCTTCGTATCAAACAAAGAGGAATCTCTTTGTCCCCGAACATGCTACATTAACTAAACTTTCAGATTCTATCAAAGGGACCATAATCTACAAAATACATTATATGACTAAAATATGTAACGATCGAGTCTCCCGCTAGACGCACACAAACTCTACCGTAAATGCGCATACTGTGCGCCTGCGAGTGCACGCGACCGCGAGTATACGCACGCACGGGAGGGCTCATGCACGTGCAGCGGGCACACGCATGAGGTGCATATATGGCAATGTGCAGCGTGATATTTTTCTGACTTTGACAGTCCACCCTTTGGCAGTCACCAATAACTGCCACTTCCTAAAACAGTTCAAAAAGAGAAAAATATATGTCATGTATAATACATTTCTATGATTGGGTAGGGGAGAAGAGAAGAAGGTGGGAAAACGGTATGACCTAGTGAGAAAGCAGAAGCATGTGTGTATGAATCCATGTTTGGGGGGTCATGTATCATCGTGCCGTACGTGTTTTAAATCAAGCTTCGAGGTATTGCGAAGTATACATTTGAATTCCTTCTTATCCCGTGGTACGGGTCTGTGGATGGGCTGTCACACTTTACCGAGCTCTTTTCGGCTTTTGGTTGCAACAAAATGGGGGAGCACATTTTAGTTGATGATACATGAATGGGGGGATATGTGAGTGCTGATATCTGTGCCTATATTCCCTATCGACTATGTGTGTCATTACCTGAAGGTTGTAGAGATGAAGATAAGAAGCAATTATGGTAAATGCAGTCGTAAACTATGTGAGTTTAATATACATTTGTTGATTGAAGTCTTGTCTGGTGTCTTGTCTTGATGTACATGTTGACTGTAGTCTCTTTGGGCTTTTGCCAAAATGCGGGCAAAAGCTTTCTCAATGTCCATAGGCTTACAAAAGTGTTGGGCTATCGTAAAATTTTAAAATTGCTAGGGATATTGGGGGTCTATGGCATTGTCCATCAACTGTCTGTGTAAAAGGTTGTCAAATTCTTCTTCCAAGCGGATGTCTTTGTACCTTGGAGAAAAACAAAGGAGAAACGGGTGAAAGAAACGGACCGTGGAATCACATTTTCATCACAACATTGTCTCAATGGTTGGGTCGTAAATCAAATGAGTCGTTGTTATTACAGTATCCTCACTTCTTAAACTCATCACTCGGGCACTACGTTTACACTTTGTTAAACCCCGAACGCATCTAAATATCAGACCGACCAATATGATGACACCCAGACTACACAAAAGAAATTTCCCTACATCCATGATAATTCCTTGAGCCCATTCTCCTAAACCAGAGAACCAATTTCGCGGGTTCAACCATGACACCCAACCGGTCAGCTCATTACCCACGGCAGCGAGGGTGAGATTGTGTCTCCTGCGGAACTCCCACTTTAATTGGAGAATGTCGTCCATCTTTTGGTCTATGACCTCGACCAGGTCCTCGTAATATAAGTGCAGCATTTTACGCCGTACTGCGTTGCCAGTGTGACACAATATCCACCTGTCACTGCCGTGAGATAATTAAGAACCATCCTATGCTGAACCAGTTCTGTTTTATAAGCTTGGAGCTCCCTTCCAGTATACCTGAATGTGTCATCATACATTTCAGTGATATTGTCTAATAAATTTGCAAGCGCAGATATATATTTATAATTTATCACTCCTCTGGCGGTACGAGTGATATCTAACGCGATTAGGAATTGAATCCCGGTGGATTCATGGATCAGGTCAGAGGCCGGCTGCTCTGTTCTTTCTATCAGGTGCCGTTTAACGAGGTGCTCGTAATGAGTGTGAGTATAAGGAGCTTGGGCACTGCGGTGAATATCCTTCATTTTAGTGTGGGATACGGTCATTACCTCTGGCAGTACTTTTCCAATATAACATAACCCTTCTGAGTTTGGGGCAAGCCACTTATACGCCTTCCTCCCGCATATGAAGTATGCATCATCGGGGAGAACATATGGGACGGAGTAGGACATTACCATATTACACATTTTCCATATGAAATCTCCTAACCCTAATTCTCCCATCTGTTTAGTACACGTATCTGTTTGTACGATATGTGCACAGTATCCTGGTGATACTTCTCCAACTCTCATGATCCTACTTCATAGGGTATACCTATATCGGAAATATTTTCCACTACCGGCTATGTGGCGTATAAGTTCTGTATCTGTAGGCATTCTATCGGCTCAGTATGAAAAGGTCATGGTTTGGTTATTCCATGACACTTCCCAATTTCCCGGCTTTCGGGGATTGGAAATGTTAAAACATACTAGGGATCTATCCACATGATATTGGTGGAGCTTCAAACTAGGAGGACTGGAGATATTAAACCTCCTGTCCACCGGCCTCCCACCACTTAGCTCAAGTACCTCCCCTATAGTTAAAGGGAATGGTACTAACCCTGATTTGCTATGGCCTTGAGGTACTTGAGAGCATACCCAACAATCTGTCTGATTTAACACTTTACCCACTAAGGAGTGATAGTCACTCAATGGATGCCGGTCCATGTGCATATTAAAACTGGACTGACATTTCTTGATGCACCCATCCTCAACTACACTGTCACAGAGTCTACAGATACAGTTCTCTTCAGCTAACAATCCTTCACAATTCCTCCTATTGCCAATGCTATCGGATCGTTTTCTGATACTCGCCTTTGCTTGATGATTATGTTGTTCTTGGAAATCTACGCCTCCAACTTTGTCATCAGAACCCATTCCAGAACCTCTCTCGACCTCCATGGTACTCTCGCCGGAACAGACTGCTCTGGTCAACATCATGGTCAACAGGAAAATCCGGATCACAGTCTCTTGGGGCAAGTCCATCTTATAGGAGGAAATGGAGAAGAATGAGAAGGGGGAAAGAAATAATTGAGGGAGATGGGATGGGAAGTGGAGAAAAACAATAAAAGGGAACAGGGAATCGACAACTGCCTCCGATCTTATTATTCTCAATGCTCAGGTGCCGTCTCAGTCCTCCTGAAACAGACACTCCAGTGATACAACTTCCTCTACCGTCTGTTCTTTATCACGGGACCTCTCTGGATCAGCAACCTTCTTACAATGGGACGAATGAACCCAAGTCTCTCTCTCGGCAACCTTCAATGATGTCTTGCTAATCAATAAGACTTGGTATGGTCCTTCCCATCTGTTGTCAAAGTCAGAAAAATGTCTCTATGCACACTGCCATATTTGCACCGCACACTGGTACATGCTGCGCATGCGTGCGCTTTCCCGTGACTGCGCATACCCGCTATTGCGTGCACCCGCTCGCACGGTATGCGTATTTACGGTAAAGAGTATGTAGTCGTAGCGTGCGACTCATTCGTTACAAATGTTCACAATTAATGTAGTTTATAGATCATGGTCCCTTTGATAGATTCTGAAAGTTTGGTTAAAATAGAATGTCCCTGAGCTGAGGAATCCCTCTTTGCATCGTACGAAGGGTCTAACAGGAATCATACAGCAGTGTTTGGTACCCATCGGAAGAGTATTTAATTAGCAATATTCCGGTGTTGGTTTGGAGCGTATTAATCGCTCGTGCGAATAGTTATGGACATAAGAAGTTTATGTCCATTTCTATTATTTACTCATACTCAGGTATGCGGCGGGAAACCTAGTTTCCCACCCACCTGAGCTGTTGGAAATCGTCACAGCCCACCTGTATGAATCACCCTATGACCTTTTGTTATGATGCAGGGCCGAATTCCTTCGGCCAATGGACAATGGGATTGTAGGGACTATGAGATTGCATTGTGTGTGGGGCATAAATAGGCAGGCCGACCATATCCAACTTCACTCTCTCATCAACGGTTATCTGCTGATAGCCGGGAGCTGGATATCGAGGCGCATGCGATCATACCCTTTGTGCGTAAGTTTTCTCTCCGTAATCATTGTCTTTCTGTGAGCCAATTTCTCTCATCTCTCTCCGTCTCTCTCTCTCTCTCCTCTTTTCTCTTATATCTCTCATAGTATTATAGCATTGTATTGTATTGCATTTAGGTCAGTGTAGTATTGTCTTTTTGTATTTATTGTTTAGTTCTGTGGTTAGGAAGTCTTTGTTATATTGTAGTGTATCATTTGTACTGTTATCCCCTTTTTACAAGTATATTAGATATAATACAGTTAATAGGCTTCGGACCCTAAACCAGTATCTGTGTATTTTCTATAGCGTTAAGTGTTCACTTGAGCGTCGGTGACGCTCAAGCAGCTTTGTAGTTAGTCAGGTTACACAAGGTTGCACTTACACCCTGTATTCACATTAAGGTATTCTGTGTATTTCATTGGTATAAGGTTTAGACATAAAGGTATAGCATTGTGAGCGTCTGCGCCGCTGGTGACCTCCTCGTGGTCTCGAGCGTAAGCTACGCCATAGCGAATCATTACTCTAGTCATAGCCAATAACGTGTCCTGTGATCACTGGGCCGTGAGCGAACGTGACGCTTGAGCGTCTCGCCTACGGCTGAGCGATCATTACGCAACTAGCGTACCATTACGGTACTTCTTAAGCAAACAGCGTACAGTGTTCTTAGACTTCAAAAAGGGTTGTTTATACGACAAAGGAATTTAGCATTGTCAATTGGGGACTCGTCCGATCCTTCTCATATCTACACTAGGTAGATCAGCAGACATTATCCCTCCAGCAAAGGGTGGGAGGTTGTCTCGCAGTGCTGACGGGATAAGCGTCTGCTTCGCTTAGATAAAGAGTGCTGAAGGAATCCGGGAACCGGAAGTAAGAACAAAACGCTTGTGTCTTTTAAAACTGTTTTATTTCTCTTCTGTCTTGCGTATACACGCACGCATACATTTATCTGCATTTCTTTTTCAAATTTCGTATATCACTATTCCTGTTTGCCAATTTTTATAGTTGATAGAAAGTGCTAAAAGAGATTTGCTGTTATTTCATAGTAAAGGTAATAGTTAAAGTATAGAACAACACACGGTTTGTCTAGGAGACAAGGCAGTCAGTGTGGATTGCGGTAGATGATCAGGGATCATTTACATTGATAAAAGTATATATTGTGTTACGGTGGATCTTTGCATTGCGTACACGTGTCGCTAACAAAGACTAGCGTACGCAATCCAAAAGGCAGACGCACGCAGCGTTCATTACGCAACGTAGCGTCCGGTTACGCCCACGTAGCTCAAGTCACGAAAAGTTGAATTAGCGCAAAGCGATAATTAGCGCAAAGGCGATAAGTAACGCACAGCGGTAGATAACGCGAAGCGGTAAATAACGCAAATCTATTTTTGGAAAAATCTGAAATTTAGTTTAACAGATCCTGCTCCTAATTGGTAACACTGTTGGACTGAAGACAATTTCTGCGCAGAAATAGATATAGAAACAAAAGTGTACATGTGTTGAGTGAGTGTGTTTTTATACATAAGTTTATACAACTTTAAGGTGGAACCAAAAGGAAAGTCGGGTACTCGTCAAGGGACATACGTGTAAGTGACATATACGGTGGCTAGGGAGGCATCCCTGGTTAAATAATATTTGAGCATTAGAGTATAGCGGACCATAAGGTAACAAGACCAGGAGGTCACAAGGTAACAAGACCAGGAGGTCGTAAGGTACTAAAAAGGTCCGCTATAAAAGTCCAGTGGCACAACCCCTGGGGGCGTTGGTGCAGAACCCATATAGGCCATAAGCTCTTGCTGAAGGAATCGCGGCCGGAAACATCGATTCCATTAAATCTCTCAGTACATAACAGGTAGTGCTTATGTACTGAACGATTGGACCGCACGTAATTGTGTGCAGTAGTTAGTAATCTGACCTAATACCATTAGAGTAAAGTGGTCACAAACGCTATTTGTACATTCTGACGTGATTTGTGTAATTTTTTATTTTTAAAGGGAAGTTCGCTGGTCACTCAGGAACTATCTAACAACCCCACCTTTACTGGAAAGAGTAAGTGTCCTGCGGGTAACCCTCATATGTTCCAGTAAACAGAAGGTTTTTGGTAGGGCCCTGTATCGAGTACGCCAGCACCACGTCGGTGTGATCAGGTCGTATTGGTCGAGGTGGGCGAGTGAGTGGGGTACTCAGTAAACCGCCACCGCCGGCCTACTGTGGAGTAATTTGGTTGTCTGTAAAGGCTTGCTGAAAACCTTGATACAGAAATCCAAGGAGGACTAAGCAACACCTGCAGACTATGGGGGCCAGTTGCTCAGGTAGGGGGCGATCAACCCAGGTTCAGGTTGATTCTGTGAACCGACCAGTTGGGTCGGCACGATATGTAATGTGTGAAAAATACGGTAGTCACACAGAGGTTTTATGTGATGAATGGGAGAGAATGACTGCACAAGACAGGGACAAATTCCCAAGAATAGGTAGCTTTAGTCCAGAAGTGTTACAAAATTTAAGGAGGAGGATATGTCTCGTAAAATCAACAAAGAGACGAATTCAACATCATGATTATTTACAGTTATGGCACCAGGAAGGTGAGATACAGAGAGGTTTGGCTCTGGCGGCAGGATCTGGGGCAGTCAGGAAGCTGATAGCCACAGCTCCTCCGCCACCATACATTGCAGGAGAGAAGTTGATTGCGGAGAGAAACGCACTGGGTTGTAAAACACAAACACTTAGTAACCTTGTAAATGTAAATGATGTTAACCAAGTAACTCATGCAAGTATTAACCCGTGCAAGATGTACCCTGTTTTGAACCTTCCTCAGGAGTGTGATCAAGAAGAAGATTCGGCAACAATTTCAGCTCTCTCTCTTGCGGCCACCATAGCAGAGACCACAGTAGGCACAGCGACACCCACGAGATTAGTGAAAGCCCCTAGCGGAGGGATAGGTGAGGTCGTGTCAACGGGTAAGTACGGCACCATGCACTACACTGAAACAATTGTACCACAAGTTGTAGAATCTATGCAGAATGAGGAGGCTGTTAGAATTGCTCCTGTAAGGGTAATAGCAGTTCCCAATGGAAAAACAGATGTGTCTGGAGCCACTCCCATAAGGAACATTGCCATGTACACTCCATTTTCCAGAATGGAATTAAGAACAATAGTGTCCGAATTTCCTGACCCCAGGAAGGACTTAGTTGCTAGCCAAAAATACATCAGGGATCTAGGTAACACTGTAGAACCCAACAACAAGGATTGGCAGATACTGCTAAGAGCTTGTTTACCTTCCAATGTCGACGCAACTCAATTTTTAGCTGACTGTGCATTGGATAAAGATGTACCGCTTACAGACGTGTACAACAAGGACAATGTAAAAAGGATAAATTTACAGCTAAAGGAGTATTTCCCAGCCGTTGTTAAATGAAATAAAATATTTTCCATTAAGCAAAAGGAGTCCGAAACGGCAACAGAATATTTTCACCGGGCACTATTAGAAATGGCAAAGTACACTGGTATAGAAGACATTAAGACCAACCCAAACCATCGAGAAGTAGCAGTATCTGTACTGATGGATGGTTTGAAAGAAACATTAAAAGCTAGGGTACAGACCACACAACCATGTTGGCGAGGTCTGTCAGTGTCCACATTGAGAGAGGCTGCTATTGATCACGACAGAAACATCACTAGGCACAGGGAATCGCAAAGTGATAAGTTGATGTCCGTAAGTATACAGGCGCTGACCACAAGGCAGCCTGCGTATGTACCACCGAATCCTGTGGGTAAGGCAAGTGTAATAACATGTTTTTCTTGTAACAGACCGGGACACTATGCACGAGAATGTAGAACAAAGAGTGTACAAAGATCTTTTCAACCCCCTAGACAACGACACGACACACGACATTGGGAGCAGGGTCCACAGAGGCGGAGTTTTGAGCCACATACAGGGGAAACAAAAAGATATCCCCCGAACAGAGATTGGCATGCCTCTGGTAATTCCCAGCTAACCCCCGCACAAGTAGTCGCTGCCAGCGGGATTCAGGGAGGTCAGCATACCCAATAAGGGTGTGGCCATACCTGTAATCTGCAGCCAGTTAAATTGATTGCCAGTCTTGGAAGCGAACCAGAGATTGCAATCAATGTGGCTGGTAAAACTTTAAACTTTCTTGTAGACACAGGGGCGGCCAAGTCAGTGATAAATTCGACAGTGGGCATGAGAACCACTGGTAGGACAATTCCAGCCATGGGAGTAACAGGAGTAGTCCAGCACTACCCTGTTAGCAAACCAGCCGAGATTACAATAGGGCCTTTGCATACCAAGCATTCTTTTTTGCTGGCTGCATCTGCACCAACCAATCTCCTGGGAAGAGACTTACTATGTAAAATGGGTTGCGTCATTTATTGTACTCCTGAAGGTGTATTCTTGGACATACCTGAGAATCACGCTCAGGAGGTACGAGACATGTTAGACTCCCCATCAAAATTAATGTCACATTCCATTATGACAAATAGGAATCCATCCCAAGTAGAAGAGATGACATCTCAGATACCAGAGTCACTTTGGACAAAAGATGGACAGGACACTGGATTAATGGCAAATGTAGCTCCAGTAGTAGTACAAGTAAAAGATGGTAGGATAGCTCCAAAAATCCCACAGTATCCTCTGAAGCCAGAGGTGGAGTTAGGAGTTTTCCCAGTAATAGAGCGCTTGCTACAACAGGGCATTCTAGTAAGAACGTCCAGCACAGCAAATAGTCCCATCTTCCCTGTTAAAAAGAGTGGGGGGAGGGGTTACAGGCTAGTGCAGGATCTAAGGGGGATTAACAAAATAGTTGAGAGTCAGTTCCCCGTAGTGCCTAATCCAGCTGTCATCCTAATGCAAATTCCTCCCACTGCCAAATTTTTCACTGTTATTGACCTCTACTCTGCTTTCTTTTCGGTACCTCTGCACCCTGACAGCCAATATTTGTTTGCATTCACATACAGAGGAGTCCAATACACGTGGACTCGGTTACCCCAAGGTTTCATAGATAGTCCAAGTATATTTTCTCAGGCTTTGCATGATTGTTTACAGTCTTTCCAACCAGAGAGTGGATCAGTATTGATACAGTATGTGGATGATTTACTGCTGTGTTCAGATTCACTGGAAGCTTCCCTGAAGGATACGAAACAGCTCCTGTTTCATCTTTCAGACACAGGTCACAAGGTTTCCAAAGACAAGTTGCAATTATGCCAAACTAAGGTAAAATATTTGGGACACTGTCTAACACAAGGACTGAGACACCTGACCGCTGATAGAATCCAAGCCATTAGAGACATGACACTGCCACAAACCCAGCAACAGATCAGGACGTTTTTAGGAATGTGTGGGTATTGCCGTAATTGGATCCCAGGGTTTTCCATATTGGCGCTACCTTTGCAGGAAATGGTCTCCTCAAACAAACCTGATCGGATTTCGCATACAGACGAATCCGAAACAGCATTTGAGAGACTCAAACAGTGTCTAACGCAGGCACCAGCACTAGGTATGCCAGACTATGGGAAACCCTTTGAACTATACGGAACAGAAAGTGCTGGGTGCGCAGCAGGTGTACTAACACAAAAACACGGTGACGCCAGCAGGCCAATTGCATACTACAGCGCCCAGCTAGACACAGTAGCGCGATCCCTCCCCACATGCTTGCGTAGCGTTGCGGCGATAGCATTGCTAGTGACGAAAAGCGAAGATGTCGTGCTAGGCCACAACCTCACAATCCATACACCGCATGCGGTATCTGCCTTATTGAATTCTGCCCAAACCAGACACGTCTCATCTGCAAGGTTTACAAGATGGGAATTGGCATTAATGGCCCCAGTAAACATCACCATAAGGAGATGCAGTGCATTAAACCCTGCAACATTCCTCCCAGGTGTGCCTGGTCAGACACAAAGGGTGGAAGGTGAGAGTGATGGGGAAGGAGGATTTAATGCAAAGGAAGATACACATGATTGTATGGAATATTTGACCCAAAATTTTACCGCAAGGCCTGACATCAGTGACAACCCACTGGAAGATGCAGAACTCACGTTCTACACGGACGGTAGTTGTCATAGACAGTCAGACTCGGGAGACTTGTGTACTGGATACGCAGTCGTAGATGACCAAGGCACCATAGAAGCGGAACCGCTAGGCCCACCTCACTCAGCCCAGGTTGCTGAACTGGTCGCCCTAACCAGAGCATGTGAATTGGCTAAGGGTAAGTCAGCCAATATCTACACCGATTCTAGATACGCCTTCGGGGTAGTACATGATTTCGGAGCCTTATGGCGGCTCAGAAATTTCATGACGGCGGCTGGTACACCGATAGCGCATGCAGCTTATATAAAAAGGCTTCTAACAGCGATACAGGAACCCGACAGAGTGGCTGTTATCAAATGTAAAGCACATACATATAGCCAAGACCCAGTATCCCTTGGTAACAGCCGAGCAGACGAAGCCGCAAAGCTTGCAGCTGCTACCCCCATACAGACAGACACCACACAACTGATGGTATTTAATACCATCAACACACAGAAGTTGTGTGAGATGCAGAATTTGTGTTCCACACAGGAAAGAGCAGTCTGGAAGGCAAAGGGATATGGCCAGGAGTCCTCAGGGCTCTGGACGGATGGACATGGTAAACCAGTGGCCCCCAGGGCATACCTTCCTTGTCTGGCTGAAGCAGCTCACGGGCTGACTCATCTAGGCAACGAGGGGATGTGCAAATTGGTAAGAGCATACTGGTGCGCCCCAGGATTCTCCTCTCATGCGAGTAAAAGAGCAATGTCATGCCTTACCTGTCTGAGAAAGAATATTGGAAAAGCAATACCTACAGAACCATCCCATATCCCACCTGCCGGCGGCCCTTTCCAGGTAATACAAATTGACTTCATTCAATTACCCCCATGTCGAAATTTGAAATATGTACTTGTTTGTATAGATGTTTTCTCGAATTGGGTCGAAGCTTTTCCAGCAGCTACAAATACCGCTATGTTTACAGCTAAGAAAATTGTGCAGGAATTTGTATGTAGATATGGTATCCCTAGAATCATTGAAAGTGATAGGGGTACCCATTTTACAGGTCTTTCAAGGAATGTGTAAGTTGATGGGAATTGATAGCAAGCTGCACACTCCGTACCGTCCACAGGCGAGCGCGAAGGTCGAAAGAGTGAACAGCACTATTAAAAATAAATTGAGTAAAGTAATGGCAGAGACAGGATTGACGTGGCCAGAAGCTTTACCCATTGTTTTGTATAGCATCAGGACCACTCCCAGGTCCCCTCTTAATCTGTCTCCTTTTGAAATCTTGTTTGGTCGACAACCGCATGTCATGATTAACCCTCAGGATGATTTGAAATGTAACAATGAAGTAACTGTAAAGTACTTGATTAACATGAGTAAGCAGTTGAGGAATCAAAATGATAATCTGAAGTTGGTGATTCCTGATTTACCAGATAGTAATTGTCATGACATTGAACCTGGGGATTATGTAATGATACGAAATTTTCTACGCTCAGGTTGTCTTATTGATAGATGGGAAGGACCATACCAGGTCTTATTGACTAGCACCACAGCATTGAAGGTTGCTGAGAGAGAGACTTGGGTCCATTCATCCCACTGCAAAAAGGTTGCTGATCCAGAGAAGTCTCGTGATAAGGAACAGACGGTAGAGGTTGTATCACTGGAGTGTCTGTTCCAGGAGGACTGAGGCGGCACCTGAGCCTTGAAGACCGAAAGCAGTTGTCGACTCCCTTCTCCCTTTTATTGTTTTTCTCCACTTCCCAGCCCCTCTCCCTTAAAATTTCTTTTTCCCCCTTCTCATTCTTCTCTATTTCCTCCTCAAAGATGGACTTGCCCCAAGAGACTGTGATCCGGATTTTGATGTTAACCATGATGTTGACCAGAGCAGTCTGTTCCGGCGAGAGTACCATAGAGGTCGAAAGAGGTTCTGGAATGGGTTCCGATTATGATGATGGAGACGTAGTTTTCCAAGATCAACCAAACCAACAAGCAAAGGCGAGTATCAGAAAACGATCCGATAGAAGAAATTGTGATGGATTGTTAGCTGAAGAAAAATTGTATCTGTAGGCTCTGTGATAATCTGGTTGAAGATGGGTGCATAAAGAAATGCCAATCCAGTTTTAATATCCATATGGACCGGCATCCATTGAGTGACTATCACTCCTTAGTGGGTAACGTGTTAAACCAAACAGATTGTTGGGTATGCTCTCAAGTACCTCAGGGTCACAGCAAATCAGGGCTAGTACCATTTCCTTTAACGTTAGGGGAGGTACTTGAGCTAAGTGGTGGGAGACCGGTGGACCGGAGGTTTAACATCTCCAGCCCTCCTAGTTTGAAGCTCCACCAATACCATGTGGATAGGTCCCTCATATGTTTTAACATCTCCAATCCTAGAAAACCGGGAAATTGGGAAGTGTCATGGAGTAACCACACCATGACCTTTTCACACAGAGCAGATAGAATGCCTACAGATACAGAGCTCGTACGCCATATAGCCAGTAGAGGAAAATCTTTTCGGTATCGATATACCTTAGGAAATAGGATTACTAGAGTTGGAGAGGTATCACCAGGATACTGTGCACATATCGTACAAACTGATACGTGCATTAAGCAGATGGAAGAATTAGGGTCAGGAGATTTCACCTGGAAGGTTTGTAACATGGTCATGTCCTTCTCCGTCCCTTATGTTCTCCCCGATGATGCATATTTCATATGCGGGAGAAAGGCGTACAAGTGGCTTGCCCCAAACTCTGAAGGATTGTGTTATATTGGAAAAGTATTGCCTGAAGTGATGACTGTTACACATGACAAAATGAAGGACATACACCGTGGTGCCCAAGCTCCTTATACTCACACTCATTACGAGCACCGAGTTAAAAGACAACTGTCAGAAAGGTTAGAGCATCCGGCCTCTGATCTTATCCATGAATCCACCGGGATTCAGGTTCTGGTAGCGTTAGATTTCACTCGTACCGCTCGAGGAGTGATGAATTATAGATACATTTCCGCACTCGCCAATTTGTTAGATAATATCACTGAAATGTATGATGACACGTTTAGATACACTGGAAGAGAACTTCAAGCTTACAAAACAGAACTAGTTCAGCATAGGATGGTTCTTAATTATCTTACAGCAGTAACAGGCGGATATTGTGTTACATTGGCAACACAGTACGGCATAAAGTGTTGCACGTATATCACAAATAGCACCGAGGATCCGGTAGAGGTCATAGACCAAAAGATGGACGATATTCTCCAATTGAAGTGGGAATTTCGTCGAAAACACAATCTCACCCTTGCTGCTGTAGGTAATGAGCTGACTAGTTGGGTGTCATGGTTGAACCCGCGAAATTGGTTCTCCGGTTTAGGAGACTGGGCTCAAGGAGTCATAATGGATGTTGGAAAGTTTCTACTATGTATCTTGGGTGTCGTTATATCGATTGGATTGATATTTAGATGCGGGCAGGCTTTAATGAGGTGCAAACAAAGTACAAAAGTGATGAGCTTGAGGAGTGAGGAAACCGTAATTAACCTGGATTTGATTTATGACCCAATGATAGAAACCAGAATGTGATGAAAATGCGATTATACGGTCCGTTTCTTTCACCTGTTTTTCTGCTTTTCTCCCAGATACAAAGACCCCCTTGGACGAGGAAGCTGACGAGACGAGATGTATACAGACAACGGATTGACCAAAGAAGAAGATTTGACAACTTTAAATATGGACACTTGATGAACTTTGCCATGGATCCCCAGTTTCCCTAGTACTTTTAAACTCACGCTAGCCCAACATTTTTTGTAAATCTGATGGCTCAGACAAAGCTATTTGCTCATGCCCAAGGAGCAATACAGCGCAAAGAAGACGACTCTCAACAGATACCGAACACAACTTCGACGACAGATGTACATTTCCCTGACATAGAATATCATTGCATTTTCCATAAGTGTTCTTTATCTTCATCTCTACAACCCTCAGGTAACGACACACATAGTCGATAGGGAATACAGGCACAGATATCAGCAACCACATACCTCCCCCATTCATATATCATCAACTAAAATGTGCATCCCCATTTTGTTACAACCATAGCCGAAATGAGCTCGGTAGAGTTTGACAGCCCATCCACAGACCCTTAGTACGGGATAAGAAGGAATTCAAATGTATACTTCGCAATACCTCGAAGCTTGATTTACCACACGTACGGCACGATGATACATGACCCTCCAAACATGGACTCATACACACATGCTTCTACTTTCTCACTAGGTCATACCCTTTTCACACCTACTCCTCTCTTCTTCCTTACCCCACCATGGAAATCAATTAACCCCTGACTTACATTTTTCTCCTTAAATATTTTAGAAGGTGGCAGTTATTATTGACTGCCAAAGGGTGGACTGTCAAAGTCAGAAAAATGTCTCTATGCACACTGCCATATTTGCACCGCACACTGGTACATGCTGCGCATGCGTGCGCTTTCCCGTGACTGCGCATACCCGCTATTGCGTGCACCCGCTCGCACGGTATGCGTATTTACGGTAAAGAGTATGTAGTCGTAGCGTGCGACTCATTCGTTACAAATGTTCACAATTAATGTAGTTTATAGATCATGGTCCCTTTGATAGATTCTGAAAGTTTGGTTAAAATAGAATGTCCCTGAGCTGAGGAATCCCTCTTTGCATCGTACGAAGGGTCTAACAGGAATCATACAGCAGTGTTTGGTACCCATCGGAAGAGTATTTAATTAGCAATATTCCGGTGTTGGTTTGGAGCGTATTAATCGCTCGTGCGAATAGTTATGGACATAAGAAGTTTATGTCCATTTCTATTATTTACTCATACTCAGGTATGCGGCGGGAAACCTAGTTTCCCACCCACCTGAGCTGTTGGAAATCGTCACAGCCCACCTGTATGAATCACCCTATGACCTTTTGTTATGATGCAGGGCCGAATTCCTTCGGCCAATGGACAATGGGATTGTAGGGACTATGAGATTGCATTGTGTGTGGGGCATAAATAGGCAGGCCGACCATATCCAACTTCACTCTCTCATCAACGGTTATCTGCTGATAGCCGGGAGCTGGATATCGAGGCGCATGCGATCATACCCTTTGTGCGTAAGTTTTCTCTCCGTAATCATTGTCTTTCTGTGAGCCAATTTCTCTCATCTCTCTCCGTCTCTCTCTCTCTCTCCTCTTTTCTCTTATATCTCTCATAGTATTATAGCATTGTATTGTATTGCATTTAGGTCAGTGTAGTATTGTCTTTTTGTATTTATTGTTTAGTTCTGTGGTTAGGAAGTCTTTGTTATATTGTAGTGTATCATTTGTACTGTTATCCCCTTTTTACAAGTATATTAGATATAATACAGTTAATAGGCTTCGGACCCTAAACCAGTATCTGTGTATTTTCTATAGCGTTAAGTGTTCACTTGAGCGTCGGTGACGCTCAAGCAGCTTTGTAGTTAGTCAGGTTACACAAGGTTGCACTTACACCCTGTATTCACATTAAGGTATTCTGTGTATTTCATTGGTATAAGGTTTAGACATAAAGGTATAGCATTGTGAGCGTCTGCGCTGCTGGTGACCTCCTCGTGGTCTCGAGCGTAAGCTACGCCATAGCGAATCATTACTCTAGTCATAGCCAATAACGTGTCCTGTGATCACTGGGCCGTGAGCGAACGTGACGCTTGAGCGTCTCGCCTACGGCTGAGCGATCGTTACGCAACTAGCGTACCATTACGGTACTTCTTAAGCAAACAGCGTACAGTGTTCTTAGACTTCAAAAAGGGTTGTTTATACGACAAAGGAATTTAGCATTGTCACTGTCAATAAGGCAACCTGAGCGTAGAAAATTCCGTATCATTACATAATCCCCAGGTTCAATGTCATGACAATTACTATCTGGCAGATCAGGAATCACCAACTTCAAATTATCATTCTGATTCCTTAGCTGTTTACTCATCTTAACCAAATACTTTACAGTCACTTCATTGTTACACTTCAAATCATCCTGAGGGTTAATCATAACATGTGGTTGTCGACCGAACAGAATTTCAAAAGGGGACAGATTAAGAGGGGACCTGGGTGTGGTTCTGATGCTGTATAATACAATGGGCAAAGCTTCTGGCCATGTCAATCCTGTTTCTGCCATAACTTTGCTCAATTTATTTTTAATAGTGCTGTTCACTCTTTCTACTTTCGCACTCGCCTGGGGGCGGTACGGAGTGTGCAGCTTACTATCAATTCCCATCAATTTACACATTCCTTGAAAGACATCACCTGTAAAATGGGTACCCCTATCACTTTCAATTATTCTAGGGATACCGTATCTACACACAAATTCCTGCACAATTTTCTTAGCAGTAAACATAGCGGTGTTTGTGGCCGCAGGAAATGCTTCGACCCAATTTGAAAACACATCTATACAAACTAGTACATACTTCAAATTTCGACAAGGGGGTAATTGTATGAAATCAATTTGTATCACCTGAAAAGGGCCGCCTGTAGGTGGGATATGAGATGGTTCTGATGGTATTGCCTTTCCGATATTCTTCCTCAAGCAGGTGAGGCATGTCATTGCCCTTTTTCCCGCATGGGAAGAAAATCCTGGGGCGCACCAATATGCTCTTACCAACTTGCACATCCCTTCCTTGCCTAGATGAGTCAGCCAATGTGCTGCTTCCGCTAAGCTTGGAAGGTATGCTCTGGGTGCCACTGGTTTACCCTGCCCATCTGTCCAGAGTCCTGAGGACTCCTGGCCATATCCTTTTGCCCTCCAAACTGCCTTTTCCTGTGTGGAACACAAATTTTGCATTTCACACAATTTCTGTGTGTTGACGGTATTAAATACCATCAGTTGTGTGGTGTCTGTCTGTCTGGGGGTACCAGCTGCTAACTTAGCAGCTTCGTCTGCTCGGCTGTTACCAAGTGATACCGGGTCTTGGTTATATGTATGTGCTTTACACTTGATAACAGCCACTCTGTCGGGTTCCTGTATCGCTGTTAGAAGCCTTTTTATGTGAGCTGCATGCGCTACCGGTGTACCAGCTGCCGTCATGAAATTTCTGAGGCGCCATAGGGCTCCGAAATCATGGACTACTCCGAATGCGTATCTAGAATCGGTATAGATATTGGCTGATTTGCCCTTAGCCAATTCACATGCTCTGGTTCGGCAACCAGTTCAGCAACCTGGGCTGAGTGAGGTGGGCCTAACGGTTCTGCTTCTATGGTGTCTTGGTCATCTACGACTGCGTATCCAGTACACAAGTCTCCCGAGTCCGTCTGTCTGTGACAACTACCGTCAGTGTAGAAAGTAAGATCTACATCTTCCAGTGGGTTGTCACTGATGTCAGGCCTTGCCGTGAAATTTTGGGTCAAATATTCCATACAATCATGCGTGTCATCCCCTGTCTTAAATCCTCCTTCACTATTACTCTCATCCTCCACCCTTTGTGCCTGTCCAGGCACACCTGGGAGATACGTTGCCGGATTTAATGCAAAGCATCTCTTTATGGTGATGTTTATGGGGGCTATTAATGCCAATTCCCATCTTGTAAACCGTGCTGATGAGACGTGTCTAGTTTGAGCCGAATTCAGCAAGGCTGACACTGCATGTGGTGTATGGATTGTGAGGTTGTGTCCTAGCACTACATCTTCGCTTTTCGTTACTAGCAATGCTATCGCAGCGACACTTCGCAAGCATGTGGGGAGGGATCGCGCTACCGTATCTAGCTGAGCGCTGTAGTATGCTACCGGCCTACTGGCATCACCGTGCTTTTGGGTTAGGACGCCTGCCGCGCAACCAGCACTTTCTGTTCCGTACAGCTCAAAGGGTTTCCCATAGTCAGGCATACCTAATGCCGGTGCCTGTGTTAGGCACTGTTTAAGTCTCTCAAATGCCATCTCGGATTCGTCTGTATGCGAGATCCGATCAGGTTTGTTTGATGAGACCATCTCCTGCAAAGGTAATGCTAGAATGGAAAAACCTGGGATCCAGTTATGGCAATACCCACACATTCCTAAAAACGTTCTGATCTGTTGCTGAGTTTGTGGCAGAGTCATGTCTCTAATTGCTTGAATTCTATCAGCGGTCAGGTGTCTCAGTCCTTGTGTCAGACAGTGTCCCAGATATTTTACTTTAGTCTGGCATAATTGCAACTTGTCTTTGGAAACCTTGTGTCCTGTGTCTGAAAGATGAAACAGGAGCTGTTTCGTATCTTTCAGGGACGCTTCCAGTGAATCTGAACATAGTAGTAAATCATCCACATATTGTATCAATATTGATCCACTCTCTGGTTGGAAAGACTGTAAACAATCATGCAAAGCCTGTGAAAATATACTTGGACTGTCTATGAAACCTTGTGGTAATCGAGTCCATGTGTATTGGACTCCTCTGCATGTGAATGCAAACAAATATTGGCTGTCAGGGTGCAGAGGTACCGAGAAGAAGGCGGAGCAGAGGTCAATAACAGTGAAAAATTTCGCAGTGGGAGGGATTTGCATAAGGATGACAGCTGGATTTGGCACTACGGGGAACTGACTCTCAACTATTTTGTTAATCCCCCTTAGATCCTGCACTAGCCTGTAACCCCTCCCCCCACTCTTTTTTACAGGGAAGATGGGACTATTGGCAGTGCTGGATGTTCTTACCAGAATGCCCTGTTGTAGCAAGCGCTCTATTACGGGGTATACTCCTAACTCCACCTCTGGCTTCAGAGGGTATTGTGGGATTTTTGGAGCTATCCTACCATCTTTTACTTGTACAACGACTGGAGCTACGTTTGCCATTAATCCAGTGTCTTGTCCATCTTTTGTCCAAAGTGACTCTGGTATTTGGGATGTCATTTCTTCTACCTGGGATGAACTCCTATTTATCATAACGGTATGTGACATTAATTTTGATGGGGAGTCTAGCATGTCTCGTACTTCCTGAGCGTGATTCTCAGGTATGTCTAAGAATACACCTTCAGGAGTACAATATATGACGCACCCCATTTTACACAATAAATCTCTTCCCAGGAGATTAGTCGGTGCCGATGCAGCCAGCAAAAAGGAATGCTTGGTATGCAAAGGCCCTATTGTAATCTCTGCTGGTTTACTAACAGGGTAGTGCTGGACTACTCCCGTTACTCCCATGGCTGGAATTGTCTTACCAGTGGTTCTCATGCCCACTGTCGAATTTATCACTGATTTGGCCGCCCCCGTATCTACAAGGAAATTTAATGATTTACCAGCTACATCAATTGTGATCTCGGGTTCACTTCCAAGACTTGCAATCAATTTCACTGGCTGCAGATTACAGGTGTGGCCACACCCCTATTGGGTATGGTGACCTCCCTGAATCGCGCTGGCAGCAATTACTTGTGGTGGGGGTAGATGGGAACTATCAGGGATTTGCCAGTCTCTTCTTGGGGGATACCTTTTGGTTTCCCCTGCATGTGGCTCATAGCTCCGCCCTTTCGGTCCTTGATCCCAATGTCTCGTATCAGGTCGTTGTCTATAGGGTTGATATGAATTTTGTATTGGTCTTACTTTACAATCACGTGCTATGTGTCCCTCTCTGTGGCAACAATAACATTTTATACCTGTTGACTTACCCACAGGGGTCACAGTTCTGGGCTGAGGGGGCCGGGTAGTGAGGGCCTGTATGCTCACAGCCATTAACTTATCACTCTGTGACTCCCTGTGTCTGATGATATTCCGATCATGCCCAGCAGCAGACTCTCCCAATGCATCCACCGACATACCTCTCCAATCAGGCCTAGTGGTTTGTATTCTATTCCTTAAAACCTCTTTTAGACCGTCCATTAATACTGAAACAGCTACTTCCCTGTGGTGTACATTAGTTTTAATGTCATCTATACCAGTGTACCTAGCCATATCCTGCAGAGCCCGGTGAAAATATTCTGGTGTGGATTCACCTTCTTTTTGTTTTATTGTAAAGATAATATTCCACTTTACTACTGCAGGAAAATATACCCCTAACTGTAAGTTGATTCTCTTTACATTATCCTGATTATACTCGTCTGTTAGTGGTACTTCCTCATCTAACTTGCAATCAGCAATAAACTTTAATGGATCAACGCTGGGGGGTAAACATGCCCTCAAAACTGTCCTCCAATCTTTGTTTTTGGCTCTGCAGAATTTCCTAGTTCCCTAATATACTTTTGACATGCAACTAAGTCTTTCCTAGGATCAGGGAATTCAGACATCATTGATCTTAATTCTGCTCGGGAAAAGGGACAGTGCATGGCGATGTTCCTGACAGGAGTTGCTCCTGAAGTGTCAGTTTTCCCATTTGGCACTGCTATTACCCTAACAGGATTAAGTCCAACAACATCATTCTGAGTAGATTCTACAACATGTGGTGAAATGGTTTCAGCATAGTGTATGGTTCCGTACTTACCAGTCGATACGACCTCACCTGTCCCTCCGCTAGGGGCCTTTGATACTAATCTTACGGGTTGGGTCGTGCCCACTGCTGTTTCTGATATGGTGGCTGCTAGGGAGAGTGCTGATATTGTTGTGGGCTTATCCTCTTGGTCACAATCCTGGGGGAAGTTCAAAACAGGGTACAACTTGCACGGATTAGTGTTAGTATTGATTACTTTAGTTACATTATCTTTAACTTCTATACATTTAACATGACCCTGAGTGCCATTCTCTGCAACCAATTTCTCTCCAGGTATGTATGGTGGTGGGGGTGCAGTGGCTATCAGTTTCCTGATAGGGTTAGATCCAGTGGCTTGCGCCAACCCCCTTTGTATTTCACCTTCCTGTTGCCACAATGTTAAATAATCATAATGTCTAATACGCCTTTTTGAAGATTTAATCAGGCAAACTCTTCTCCTTAAATTCTGCAATACTTCTGGGTTAAAACTACCTACCCGGGGAAACTTTTCCCCGTCATGCACAGTCATCCTTTCCCATTCATTGCACAACATTTCTGTGTGATGACCATATTTCTCACACATGATATACCTTGCCGACCCGATTGGTCGGTTTACTAAATCTACCTGAACCTGGGTTGATCGCCCCTTACCTGAACAACTGGCCCCCATCTTTGCAGGTGCTGCTTTCACTACCTCTGACTTCAAATCAGGGTCTTCGGCAACCCTTACAGAAACCAAGATGCTCGGGGTAAGGCTGCGGTGGGGGTTTTGCTCCGAAGTCCGCCCACTTAACTCCCGTCCACGCTGGCCAATACGGCGACCAAAGTTCCCAGAGGTTCCGTACCCAACCTAGGGCACCTAAGTACGTCTACTTGCTCGGGCGTGTGGGAGTGTCTTACCCTCCCCAGCAAGTGTCAGTCGCTGGAATGTCCCTGAGTGATCAGACTACTTCCCTTAAAATAAAAAAAATTACACAAATCACGTAAACAATGTGCAAGTAGCGTTCTTCTGAATTCAAGACACGCTAATGCACACAATCACATGCGGTACAATCGTATCTGCACACAAGCAACTAATCTTATGTGCGGAACGATCAGTGGAATCGAAAATCTCTGCTGCGAAATCCTTCAGCAATGAGCTTTGTTGGCCTATATGGGTCTCGCACCAACCCTCTTCGGTTGTTCTCTCTACTTCTAGTCTGCTGTACCTGAACCTCCTGGTCCTTGACCTCCTGGTCTGTTATGTACAGCAGACTCTACTGCTCAAAAATATGTCGAGATTAACAAGGGACGACTCCAAAGCCACCCCACACTATCACTCTCGCTGGTGTACCTCTTTCTACTGGCCTATGGTTCCCACTTCCGTAATAAAAGAGAAATCTTATATATATACACACTCTTACATTCGAGCACTCTTATTTCTGTACAGAATTCCTTTCATTCAGTAATAGTCTAACCCAGAAGAATTGCAACAGAGAAAGTCTTTTTCTTTTAACTTTAAACTTTTGGATTTGAGATAGATTTGTGTTATTTTCGCGTTACTTCCTTATCGCCTATTAAAACAATACTATCGTGTGGTTTGTATTATGTGGGTGTAACCGTACGCTCCGTTGCGTGATATACGCTCCGTGCGTCGACCCTTGCGTTGCGTACGCCCTGCCCTTGTAAGGACACGTGTACACAGACCAAGTACGTCCACAGTAATACACTACACGTTTATCAATGTGAATGATCTTTAACAGTAATCCGTCACTGAACACCACTCAAATCTCCCTTGTATTCTAGGCGAGATTGTGTGCGTGCCTTTTACAATTATTCCCTTAAATATTACTTTTTTTATCTTTTAACTATTAATAACAACAAATGTCTCAGCACGTTTATCACTAGTGTGTGGCAATCAGGAGAATGAGGAACGGACAAAAAATACTAAACAAGAAATACAGGTGTGTGTGCTTATGCGTGCGTTCGCAAAACAGAAACTAAACAGGTTTTTAAAAGACAATAACGTACTGTTCCTACCTTCCGGTTCCGGATTCCTTCAGCACTCCTTACTAAGCGAAGCAGACGCTTATCTGGTCAGCACTACGAGGAATATTACCTCCCGCCCTTTGCTGACCGATAATGTCTGCTGAAATTACCTAGTGCAGATATGTGAAGAGCGGGCGAGTCCCCAATTGACAAAGCCTAATATTTTATCCTATTTAAAACACTCTAAAAGGTTAATGAACACAGTACGCAATTGGCGTATGGAATACCGTAAGAGTACGCACGTAGCGTAACAGACGCTTAGCCGTGGACGAGACGCACGAGCGGCACGTTCGCTCACGGCTTAAAGCGTGAAGGCAAGCACGCTATAGGCTGCTGACTAACGTAATGATACGCTATCAGCGTAGCGGACGCTCGAGACCACGAGGAGATCACAAGCGGCGCTGACGCTCACAGAGTTAAACCTTTGTAACAATATCATAAACAATGTACTTATATTGTAAACCTTTGTGCAGTGATAAGGTGTAAATGCAACACAGTGTAACCTTGTTAGTTTAAAAGCTGTATGAGCGACTCTTATGCTCTGAGAACCCTTTAGCAATATAATAAACACTCAAATACCGGTCTAAGGGTCTAACACCTTTTAAGGGAGAGAATGAACGTTCAATCGCAAAAGAATACACAATACAAGTTATACACTACCAAACTAACATAAAATACCTAACCGAGTTACTACACGTTAAAATACAACAAAGACACAATTACATTTAAGGGGGAAGGAGAGAGAGAATGGCTTACAACAAAATAGGAGATAAATATGGTTGCAAAGAACTTACGCACAAGGGGAACAATCGCAAGCGCCTTTCTGGATATCCAGCTCCCGATTATCAGTGATGAGAACCGTTGTGAAGAGTAGAGAGCTGGCCCAGATCGGCTTGTCTTTTTATACACTACACACAATACAGTACAATGGTCCCTACATTCTTATTGTTCATTGGACACAGGAATTCGTCTTCGCATTTTAACAAAAGGTCATAGGTTGGTTCATACAGGTGGGCTGTGACTATTCCAAACTGCTCAGGTGGGAGGGAAACTGGGTTTCCCGCCGCATGGGTAATAAAGTGCAAATATAGTAAATGTCCATAAACTTCTTATGTCCATAACTATACGCAAGAGCGAGTAATCCGCTTCAAACCAACACCGGAATATTGCTAATTATATTCTCTTCCGATGGATACTAAACACCACTGTGTAACCCCTGTCTGACCCTTCGTATCAAACAAAGAGGAATCTCTTTGTCCCCGAACATGCTACATTAACTAAACTTTCAGATTCTATCAAAGGGACCATAATCTACAAAATACATTATATGACTAAAATATGTAACGATCGAGTCGCCCGCTAGACGCACACAAACTCTACCGTAAATGCGCATACTGTGCGCCTGCGAGCGCACGCGACCGCGAGTATACGCACGCACGGGAGGGCTCATGCACGTGCAGCGGGCACACGCATGAGGTGCATATATGGCAATGTGCAGCGTGATATTTTTCTGACTTTGACACCACTTGCAGTATAAATGAAAGTAAAATAAATATTTGCTAATAAATTACTGGGGAGACATGTGCCCAAGTGTGCGCCTCATCCCCCCCCCTAAAAAAAAGTGCCACTGTACATACGATACCACTTTTTTCCTATAATGCAAGGCCGTGGTAGTTCAATGTCTCTGTGCACATTGGGGGTTATTTAGAGTTGTTAGCAAACCCAAAAAGTTAGCAATTAGGTAAAACCATGTTAAACTGCAGGTGGGGCAGATGTAACATGTGCAGATAGTTAGATTTGGGTGGGTTATATTGTTTCTGTGCAGGGTAAATACTGGCTGCTTTACTTTTACACTGCAATTTAGATTTCAGTTTGAAAACACCCCACCCAAATTCAACTCTCTCTGCGCATGTTATATCTGCCCCCCCACCCCCACCCCCCTGCAGTGCAACATGGTCTTGTCCATTGGTTTGCTTTTTTTGTTTGCTAACAACTCTGAACAACCCCCATTAGTGCAAAAGTCCTATATTATGGACAGCGTAGATGGTATTATGGACCCAACTCCATGTCATATGACTGTGGTCAGTAGTTTGATAATTGGAACTTTGCAGTAATAGGTATTAGTTTTATAGGGGGACATTTACTAAGCAGTGATAAGAGCAGGGAAGTAAGCCAGTGGAGAGGTTGCCCCATCAACCAATCAGCAGCTCTGTATCATTTTATAGTATGCAAATTATAGATGTTACTTCAGTGCTGATTGGTTGCCATGGGCCACTTCTCCACTGGCTCACTTCTCCGCTCTTATCGCTGCTTAGTAAATGTCCCCCATAGTCTCTTATGTTTGGTTAGATACATTCCCCAACAATAAGAATTATTGAATACATTTAGTAAATAGAATGTTTGAGTTCATTTCGTACACTTAAGTGGAAAAATAAGTCCAGAAAGATGGATATCCTTTACAGTAGCTGCCTAATACCACTTCTCCAGCCTGACCTTAGTTCCCAATGGCTTTTATCACTTGGGACAAATGTCCATGTTAGGGGCTCATGGACTCTAATGTGAAAAAAGACTCCTAAACTTTAAAGAGATGCACTTAAAAATATACTATATATACATTTGAATTGGAATCATGTTCTCCAGTGGAATAAGCAATGGGTTTATGACAGCAATAAGTACTGTACACGCAGATACACTTAAACCTCAAAAATCATGTAATATATGAACAGTGAACAAAGAAAGCCCCAATCAGCTTCAAAGGAGAATCTGCAATCAGGTGATCAGAAGTGGCTAGGGAGTGCTGGCGACAGTTATTATCTGCATGCATTTGCATTAACCCACGTCTCCATATAGTCACAAAGAAGAGAAAGTATCACTGTGCATATATAGCTGAACTCTAGTGCAGCAGTTTTCAATTTCACAGAACCCTCACCTTGGTTCCCACAACAGATTAATGATACAAAAATGGAAACAAAACCAAGCGCAATATTCAGCTGACACATGTTTTAAAGAATTAATAAATAATCACCCTTTTATATGGTTCTCCATATGGTTCAGGGAATTCACAATTAAATGTCAATGCCAAGAAATCCTTCTTTAGTTGATTATTACTGGTCAGCAGATATTTTCACATCTCAATCGGTTCCACCAACAGATGAAAGTTCATATAAAAATTACTTTTTATATGAACTTTCATCTGTTGGTGGAACCGGTTGAGATGTAAAAATATCTGCCGACCAGTAATAATCAAATTATTTATTAATTTTTTAAAAACATGTGTTAGCTGAACATTGCGCTTGTTTTTGTTTCCATTTTTGTACCATGTCTCCATATGGAGAGCTCTGCTTAGCAGCAATGGTTTAAACTGACCAATTAACTAGCTTTATATTGTTTCTAATACCAGGCTTCCTACAGTATATCGGAGGGGATGTATCAGGAGACCGCTGGTCACAATACCTCCCCCTACATCCCACCCCCTCACAATCCCGGTGGTCGGCATGCCAACCAAGAGGGACTGTTCTCACTTGCGGGTGTCCACGACACCTATAGAGTGGGAATAGAACCTGTGGTGACCGCTGGTCACCACCGAGCCCGAAGCATGGTGAGTGCAGCGAGCCCGCACGGGACTACGTTGAACTTGCCCCCCCCCCCTTCCCCTGCTGGGCATCTACATGTCGGGATCCTGGAATTGGTCTCCTGACCTCCGGGAATGCATACCTAACCCATAACAGAGCAAATAGCTTCATGTGTTAATTGTCTGACTGTAGCATATGAGGTTGAGAATACAAGTCCCAGGTATGGTATGCTGAACAATGTGTGTTTTAACTCAATGACAAGGTGCACATAAACGGCACATAAATAACACTGGCCCAAAAGTATTAAGCCTTAAAAAGTGATAGAGTGGTGATGGGTAAGGAGTGTTAATGCACCAGCCAACCAACTCTTAACTGTCAATTTTCAAACATAGCCTGTGACATGGCAGTTAGGAAGCTGATTGGCTGGTGCGTTATCACTCTTTATCCGCTTCCACTGTATCACTTTTTAAGGCTTAATACATTTGGGCCACTGTTACTGATTAGTTAAGTGCAAGAATATGATATAATGAGGTTTTGTGTTCAAGTAACTTCACTAATGTGTAGCAGCCAGCTTACTTCAAATAAGTAGAGACATCGGTTCACATCCAAACCAAAGTTTCCTTTTGATGCTCTATCCCTACCTACAGTAGTGGTCAGGGTCGGACTGGCCCACAGGGGTACAGGGGAAACCACCGGTGGGCACCACTGTCTGTGGGTCCTCCTCCTCCTCTAGGTATCAGGTTCCAGACTCTATCCTAGTGCACTTGAATTATGCATTATATATGTGTTACACTATACTTCACAAGAATATGGTTTACTGTATATTTACTAAGGGGCACAGAACATGTACTCTGTAATGGTTAGCCAAACCTCTGTGGTCACGCCGCCACCAGAGCCTGCCCACATCCTTTAGCTTGGGCCCCAACAACAGCATTCCCCAGGTGGGCCCTTCATGCTCCAGTCCGACACTGGTAGTGGTAGATGCATTAAACATTTAATTTTGAAATGCCAATTACAGTTAATGCTAAACAAGCTATAGTTACCATTAAATACTATTGGCATTTGAAAAACATTGGTCAAAGTTGACAATCAGCAACAGTTTCGAAAATCCTACAGTACGTTTAGTAAAACTGCATACCCTGTGTTTTGTGAACTTGCGCAGTACAAACTTGTGCTTTTTATGCCAGTCGTGTTATGTGCAAACCGGCCTGAATATTTCATACATAGCTTATCTCTTTCTGTTGTAGTTAAACAAATAAAATTCCCGTTTTCATATCTTGCAGAGATACATAATAAGCTGTAATAAATGAACATTAAATGCACACATAAACCTATAAAGGGTACTCTTTCACAGAAAGGTAATTAGATATTCCCATTGAGCTGACATCCTGTGTTTTATCCAATTAAACTCCATCTGCTTTCATTGATATCTACACAAGGGCTAAAACAAAATATTTTCAAACAAATTTACAGGTCTTTAGAAAGAAACAAAATACCATACTCATTAAACGAGAACATGTGGTATCTTTGTATTGCCTTTACAAAGAGAATACAAATTAGTACGTTAATAAGCAATCTCCATGCAAGATGTAGCCGTTTAAAAATTAATCTTTGTTAGCTACTTGCTGAATGCTATAGTAAATAAGTAGTCATATTTAATAAGAAATTAAAAGGGCCAATGTAAAAAATAATGCATTGATATTGCTCCCGAAATAAAATAATACATTTATATTTGCTGTTTAGTAAATACATTTTTGTTGCCCCCATAAATAATAATCCAGTGTCCATAATAAATATTTGCCTTATTTTGTTGTTGTTCATGTGACATGCCCGAGACTATAGCTGAAACAGTATATGAGTATTTTCAGGATATCCCTCAATACACCTTTTTTTGGGGAGTAACCACTCAAATATTACGTACACTGTACCACCCCAATATATGTACTGTATGGAGGACAGCAGCAGATATCAGATATATTTGCTGTGGACCCCACTGTCAATCGCAAAAGCGTGTCTGTGGGTTCTGGTAAAATACCAAAATTACTAAGCTCTAGAATGTTATTGTAGGGGTATATTTACTAAGAGGTCAATTTTAATTGATTACAAATCAATCAAAATCAATCTAGATGTTGTGTTTAAATTAATTTAAAAATGTTAGTAAATGTGTGTTTTAGTCCTAATAACATAACATTCATTTAGATTGATTTTAATCAATTTGTAATTGTAAAAATCCCCCAATGATCTTTAGTAAATATGGGATCTATGGGGGGTCATTCCGAGTTGTTCGCTCGTTGCCGATTTTCGCAACGGAGCGATTAAGGCAAAAATGTGCAGTGCGCATGCGCTAAATATTTTAGCACAAAACTTAGTAGATTTACTCATGTCCGAACGAAGAATTTCCATCGTTGAAGTGATCGGAGTGTGATTGACAGGAAGTGGGTGTTTCTGGGCGGAAACTGACCGTTTTCTGGGAGTGTGCGGAAAAACGCAGGCGTGCCAGGATAAAACGCGGGAGTGTCTGGAGAAACGGGGGAGTGGCTGGCCGAACGCTGGGCGTGTGTGTGACGTCAAACCAGGAACGAAACGGGCTGAGCTGATCGCAGTGTAGGAGTAAGTCTCGAGCTACTCAGAAACTGCTAAGAATTTTCTATTCGCAATTCTGCTAATCTTTCATTCGCAATTCTGCTAAGCTAAGATACACTCCAAGAGGGCGGCGGCCTAGCGTGTGCAATGCTGCTAAAATCTGCGAGCGAGCGAACAACTCGGAATGACCCCCTATGTACTAAGCAGTGGAGAGAGATAAAGTGAACAGAGACAATGTACCAGCCAATCAGCTCCTAACTGTCATATTTCAAACCCAGCCTGTAACATGGCAGTTAGGAGCTGATTGGCTGATACTTTATCTCTGTCCACTTTAGTTCTCTATAAGGCTTAGCACATAAACCCCTTTACCCCTTATTGGGAGACGGATCCATAGGATCCCTCCCCAGTAATGACCGGCTTGCATGCACATTTCTGCAGCTGGCCCCCGACCCAGGAAACACTTTACTTCTTACTGATAGAGCCGCAGAGAGCTGTGCAGAGCAGAGGACTAAGGGGGTGTGGCCTAATTGTTCAAGTGTGGCCACGCCCCTAGAAATATTTTTTGGAAATAGAGTAATTGTGGCGCCCCTCAGCCAGGGGCAGATTCAAAGGGTGGTGACCAGTGCGACTGCTTACCCCTCCCTGTCTCCTTGGACCCACCACTGCGTGCACTGGGCTGGGGACAGAAGCTGCTGATGCTAACAGGTGGGGGCTCCCTGGGACCATCCAACAAGCCCAGGCACGGATAATTAGTACCCTTCCCTACCCACCCTTGGTGCCACTGTTTACTAACTACCAGAACCTGTGTCCCGGCTTCTAAGAATTGTACCTTCCCCTGAGAAAAGAATCTATTTTTATAGCAATATGCAGCAATAAGGGTTCTTAATATTGGGGTAGGACGCAATATTTAACAAATATGCCCCTTAGTATCCACCAAGGCTAACATCTGATAGCTCCCGATCCATGGTTATGTGGTCTTTTTTAAACCCATGTCTATAATTAGATTAATTGGCTGTCAAAATTCAAGTACGGTATAGGGACTTTTACAAAATAGAAAAACAAAAGTAAGCAAACATTTTTTTTTAAATTAATGCTAAAGAGAAACACAAAACAAATCAACAATATTGCAAAAATCCAAACTCTGTAACAATTTCTGTAGAGGCTATGTTCATTTTATTCTTATTTTTATATTCTTTCAGAGAGGAAATTCTCACATTTTTGTCCTTAAGGGAAAAGTGGCAGACTTTATTAGAAAATTTTAAATGTCTCTTGTGAAAACCTTCTGTATGAGATATTCTGTCACACATGAATAAGAAATAGCAGTACCTGAATCTGGGGGTCTATTCTTTAACTCCAGAAAGTTGTAAAGTAAAAAAAAAAAAGTGTTAAATTACTTTGCTATGTGTTCCCAGCATTGATACATTTTATAGGAGAGAGTTATAACACTTTCAAGCAGTTTATAAACCATCCATTATAGTAACAGAACCATAATTTTCTGTTATTCCTCATTTTCCGTCAATTAAATTTACCATGCTATGATTGCAATGTACTTCTGTTGTTTTTATGTTGAAAATATATTGCATTTTTTACGCAACAATGTAATAATAAAACACAGTATGACAAAATAAAGCATCAACAAAATGACAACTAGGATATATGGACATTTACATAGACCTATATTAATTCTAAGGAAAACATTTCGGTCTAACTGGACGAAAGGAGCTCACTGAACTTTTTTTTGTAAGATGCATTGCAAACTTTTCTAAAACTTGAAAGTTGATTATTTTATGTTAAAATGGAAAATACAGTGGCAGTGCAACCTAACGGGCTGCTTCTGAGTCGGACGTTGCAGCATGTGTGTGCGCCTTTTCAGTGTAGTGCGTGCAACTTTGCGCTAATGGCACTACAAGCCCTTCCCTGGTGTACATCCGTGCCTTTGAATGTGCAATCCCATTACTACATCTTCAAATGCCACAATTAGACGCACCATTGAAACGTTCTCCAGCCACCTTGTGGAACGCCGGAACCCTGATAAGTGATGTGAAGGTGTGTTATAGTGATTGCATACATTACCGGCTACGGATAGATCCTTCCATACTGCTTCAGTTCTCTTTATCCTCTTAGTACACCAGATGGGTAAATTGGATTATTTGTTTTCAAACAAACTGCTGCTGCTGCAAAGTGTCTCTCCACGGGTTCTACCTCACTTTGGTCAGAGGTCAGTATCATTGTAATATAGCACCCTTCCCCCCCAAGGCTGGGCCAAGCCTAATGTTTTTGGTAAGCGGATATAGATTTTGGCGACCCTTGGTGGAATAAACCCTCATATTTTTACATAACTGTAATTTACAGTACTCAGTGTGTGAAATATCTGGAGTACAGGTAATAATGTAACAATCACACAAAGGAATCTGTAAATCAAAGAAAAAATAATAAAACATATATGATTCACATGAAAAAAACACACACACTCATAGGCCCCCACACAAAAAAATAAAATAAAGCACAAAATACACATGAAAACAAATCTATTGATTCTTAGGTCTTTGTAAGGATATTCATATGTCTATCCCAAGTACAGTATGTTAACATTGCTCTACTGTCTTAGCAACTACCACCTCTGATGGGAGACCATTTCACTTATCCACAACCTCTTCTGTATTATTATTATTGTTATTATTATTATTTATGCTATATCACAGGCTGGGTGAGCAATATATAAACTGTATTTTTATTATTGTTATATACAGGGCTGGCTGTAGACCTTGTGGAGCTCAGGGCGACAGTTTCCTTTTGCGCCCCCCCCCATATTTAAAACAGGGACTGTGTGCACTGAAGGAGAGCACCAAAAATATAGGGGCATAGACACAGAATAGTATCAGTTCATATTACACCACACAGTAGTGTCCGTTATTCACATTACACAACACATTAGTACCCCTTATACACATTACATCACACAGTAGAGCCCCTTATACATATTACACCACAGTAGAGCCCCTTATTCACATTACACCACAGTAGAGCCCTTTATACATGTTACACCACAGTAGAGCCACTTATACACATTACACCACAGTACAGTCGATTATACAAGTTACACTATAGTAGAGCCATTTATACACAGTATGCCAAGGTAAAGTCACTTATACACGTTACACCACAATAGAGCCGCTATGGAAGTAGCTGTGAGGTGAGCACAAGGGAGAGAGAGAGAGAGAGAGAGAGAGAGAGGGGGCAACAGAAAGGGAGCGAGTGAGAAAGAGAGCGGGGAACAAGAGAAATAGAGAGAGGTGAGGACGAGAGAGAGAGATGAGGACAAGAGAGAGAGAGGTTAGGACAAGTTTATTACTGGTGGAAAAAGCACATGAAGCAGGAGCATACCTGGGGGTTGTACCACGAGTACTTTGCACCTCAGTTAAAGTACATGGTTGACAGAGTATGCTGCGAATGTACTGTAGGTGCTGCAGAGTAGTCAAACCCGTGAACAGCATGCACCCATCCAGACTATTCGGACCAGTCGACCCTTGGAAATGCTAGTGATTGACTATGGGCTGATTGTAGATTCCATTCCATCAGTATACCCTGGTGATGACAGATCATTTCACCAAATGTACGATGGTTGCCCCTACCTGATATCATACCATTAAGTCTGCTACCAGGGCGATCGTTGAGCACTTCAATCGACAATATGGGTGCCCTGAATGAATACACTCTGATATAGGGGCCTGTTTTCAAGGACGGCTGATGGAGCACCTTTGCCATTTGTATGGTGTTCAGAAGTTCCGTATGACCCCTTACCACCTCAAGGGCAATGGAGCCTGTGAAACTGTACACTGCTGCAGAAACTGTACACTGTGAAACTGTACACTGCTGCAGTGTAGACGCTGCAGAGAGGGAGAGCTCAGCCGGTTGGTGGTGAGGGAAGAAGAAGGATCTCCCTGTAAGAGCACCAGCGGCCATTGAAGAGGCCAGAAGTTGCGGAGTCAATCCAGAAGATTTCAGCAGCCAAGGAAGAGAGAGGAAGATGGCAGCAGAGTGTTCGGGACGGCAGCTGACAGTGCTATTGACCATGACTGGTCAATAGCAGAAGACAGAAGCTGAGGACTGGAAAGGACTGTAATGGTGGTATACAAAAGAGCCCAGTGAAGTATCCCACTACAGCCTCTTCGGACAGTACTGGTAGGCGGGCCACCACTACTTATCTATAATTCTCCCTAGACCACCAGGGTTCAGGCACTAGGCCCGTGGCTATCATTCAGGCATTAGGCCTGTGGAGCAATAGGAGGTTGTCACCTGGGTCTGATATTGGGTGGCTTTGGCACTAGGCCCAAGTCACTGCTGTACTGTAGCCATAGTTCAGACACTAGGCCTGTGATCATACTTCAGGCCTTTAGCCAGTGTCGCATTTATTAGGGCATTAGGCCCTACTTGGTTTTTTCTTTAGTGAATAAGGTGATCTGGGTATTAGGCCCAGATCACTAGTGTTTACCCAGGTGGGCTCCTATACCTGAAGTTGCATGGGTTCTGAGTAATTGGTTCAGTAATCCCCAGTGTGCTCTGAGCATCAGGTAGAGTGGGTTGAGTGCTAGGCCCAAATCCTATTAGTTTCCCTTGACTAATTTGAGCCAGGCAAGGGGTCACAACTGAGAGAGTGTGTGTATGTATATATATATATATATATATATATATACACACACATGAAAATGGTGTTTGGAGAGCATCAAATGTTACAATTGCTAAAAGCGCAAATATCAATGATAATCTAATTGAAGAATAGGGATTGAGATGTATATCGAGATAAACCCAAATTAAAAGGTTCACTTTTCACAAAAAGAACTTTTAAAACATTTATTCACTTAAAACGGGTTGAATTTCACATATCATGCATATCTTTCCTGACCCTAACGGGCCTAATGGAAAAAAACAACTTGCTATCCACCCTAGCCAGGGGGAGCTCATAGACAGTAAGTGGTCCCTTCAGGTCAAGTTGATATCACACAATGCGATTCATCACTAAGACTTCCTCAGGGGTATTTTAAAGTGGGCAGAAGAGTCTCCTCTTGCATTATACAGGTCAACCAGTGACTGGTTATTATTTAAATAAAATATAATTCTCAAGCCTAGGAGCCTCTACCTCAGTCTGGTGTTCTCTTTTATATTATTATTATTATTATTATTATTATTATTATTATAAAGGATAAAAGCGATTAAAACTTCTTAAGCCTGGGAGCCATTATCACAATCTTTATTCAGTGATGAATCCTGTGCATGTGGTCCCAGTGCAAGTTGGGTAATTACCCAGGCTTGAGAAGTTTGGATGGTTGGGAAGTTGGTTTGGTGTATGGCCAGCATTACACTGGAGTGAAGGAAACTAGGAGGATGAATGATACTTCTCCTCGTTAAGGAGGGATAGACTATCCTAGGTTACACTGGTATGCTACCCGGCCATGGCAGCTATAATTAAAATAACCTAGAACATGTGAGTGCTATGTTTACAGGATGATTCAGTTTATAACACACTAGGACATGTGTGTCTGCAATAGCCGCTATAGACCTTGTAAAGCTGGGTACAAATTGTAGCGATGTTGGATTGATATCGCTAGTGATTTTGTGCCTATCGTGCACAAATAATGCTTATATATTGGTCGTGACCAGTGGTCTTGAAAATTGTATATTATTCTAGATACTTTGCGATACATTCACTTCAATAGGTCAATGTGGGAATTAATGCCTGAAGAACAGTATAAATGGAGTTGGGATGTGGTCAGGAACCCTGCAGTCGAGATCCTGGAAATCAGAAGACCAACAGCAGAAGACCGGGAGTGGAATCCCGATGCACAGAATCCTTACGGATCCTGAAGTCCGTACTGGGGTTAGGCACTAGATGGGGGGGAAGGGGGGGGGGGGGTTTAGGGTCAGACTGTGGGAATAAGAGAGGAAGGGGTTAGGCTGTTGAGGTGGGTTGGTTAGGGTTAGGCTACTGGAGGGAACAGATGGGGTTAGTGTAACATATGCTGCCAGCAGCTCTGTTCTGTCTAATTGCAGCTCTGTTCTGTCTGCTTAATTGCTGTAGCAGCACACCTGTTGGGGAATGCTTTGTTACCTGACTCCAGCCTGTTTCTTGTAAAAGTCAGGAGTTTGGTGGATGTGCAGCAGCACAACTGCGGAGAGTTGATAATTAGGGGAGGCTGGCTGTGCTGTGACTCTCATTGGCTCTTGTCTCCTATATATGTGTTGTCTGTTTCTCACGCTTTGCTGGTCATAGAATTGGGTTGCAGCGGAAGCCTTTGTCCTTCTGTGCCAAGTCACAGTTCTGTTGGAATACTGCTTCCATTTGATCTTAGTTACTGTTCTGCAGAATCCTTGTTTATTTGTCCCTGCAATCTATCTATCTATCTATCTATCTATCTATCTATCTATCTATCTATCTATCTATCTATCTATCATTTATGTCCCTATTTAATGTGCTGTTTGTGGGAGTTCATTGTGTGGTTCCTGCTTCTTGTGAGAGACTTCCAGTGTGCTCTCATGTTAAAGTATCTGTTCCAGACCCAGTCCTGTCAGGATCCTGTATTCCTTAGCATCAGGTTCAGTGTGGATTCTTCTACACAAAACTTGTTTCTTTGTCTTGTCCATATCTTTGGTCTTTCTGCTTACTATTCATTATCATTCTGTTTACATACAGCTGTTTTCCACATAACCATCACATTTGCCTCTATTACCACAGTCACATTCCAGTACAGTCTCTCTCAGGCCTCTTAACCATGTACATAGTCACAGCCATATTAGTCTGTCCTCAGACCAATTCCTGGTCTCGGTCTTTTTCTGTCTATCCTTGTCTAATTATCTTCCACAGTAGTACTGCTCCTCTGTGTTGGTACTGCGGTTGCCAGGAGTAACATCCAGTTGCCCAGAGTATTCTGTGTTGTTTGTATGTCCGTTCTGCTTTCCCTGTTTGAACTCTATTGTCATGCACTTCTGTGTTGCCAGTAGCTACCATTGCTGATTCAGTGCATTCCTTGTCATTTATGCACCAGTTGATTTATGTTCCTTGTCTATATCTTTAATTAGATTACCCTATCCGTTAGTCGGTTATTGCCATCTCTCCAGACTACTTCTTCATTGCTATTACCATTGGTGCACCACTCCTTCTGCCTCTCTCAATAGCCAGATGTCTTGTTAGTACCTTTACCATATTACTATACCTTGTTATTAATTCCAATCCATACCATTATTTTTTTGTTCTTGTCTTTTGGTATTCTTGGTCTTGTCCTTGTTGTCTTTCCTACCGGCATTCATTTAGGTCACTTGAAGCTCACACTACCGCCAGTGGTGTAGGTCCTGGTGGGCATCCCAGATGGATAGGCGCATAAAGCCTTATGGGAAAAGCGGCTCTTATAGGCAAGAAGACCTGCTTAGTGCATTCTATGATTCTTAACCCTGGAAGTACAGGGGTCACTGCATGAAGATCATCAGAGTTTTCACAAGAAACCAAAGTAAGACTCTCTAGTCGTAACAGTCCTGCAAAGAACCTCCGTTACATTCATAACACTTAGGCTGCAGAAGGGTATGGTTATGGTTAGGCTGCTGGAGGGGATGGTTAGGCTGCTGGAGGGGAAGGTTAGGGTTAGGCTGGTGAAGGGGATGGTTAGGGTTAGGCTGCTGGAGGGGAAGGTTAGGGTTAGGCTGGTGAAGGGGATGGTTATGGTTAGGCTGCTGGAGGGGAAGGTTAGGGTTAGGCTGATGAAGGGGATGGTTATGGTTAGGCTGCTGGAGGGGAAGGTTAGGGTTAGGCTGATGAAGGGGATGGTTAGGGTTAGGCTGCTGGAGGGGATTGTTAGAGTTAGGTTGTGGAGGGGATGGATAGGGTTAGGCTGCAGGAGTTAGGGTAAGGGTAGGGTTAAAATACGTACAGGGATCCATCGGGATTTTGCTGTCGGTCTTCTGACTGTCGGGATCCCGACTGCCAATATTTCGTACCCAACTCCATAGAGTTGTATGGTCTAACCCGGCTGTAATAGTTCCACAATCGTTTCTGACTATATCTATATGCAGCTGGATACTGTAAATTCATAGACAAGTGTTGGCTATGGGTTGCTGGCAGTTAGGATGCCGGCAGTCAGAATACGGACCCCAACTGTCATAATGCTGACAAGTAAGTAAAGTAACCCCACCCATCCTCACCCTGTCTTCATAGCCTAACCCCCCCACCAAGCCTAACCTTATCCCCCCAAAGCCTAACCCTACCCCCCCCCCACCCCGCAGCCTAACCCAAACCCTTCACCTCTTACTTACATTTGGGATTCCCGTTGTCATTAAACAAAGTTTGTGTACATACACACAATTCATTTATTTTTCATATACACACAACCTGAAGGTCATTAAATACAATATTTTTAATAACTTTCTACTAAACAAAGTTTGTGTACATTGAGCCATCATAAAACAAAGGTTTCACTATCTCAGTCTCACTCAAAAAATTCTGTATTTTGGAATATTCCGTATTTCTGAATATTTGGATATGGGATACTCAACCTGTATATATGTATGTATGTATGTATATAAACATATATATATATATATATAAACAATAGGCTAGAACCCACAGCACTCATACATCCGCGGTGCCAGTGGTATTTGTGACCACACCATTTAAATTAAAAAAATAAAATAAATTATGTTATTTAAATGATGTGGGGACAAATACCACTGGCACCGCAGATATACGAGTGCTGTGGGTTCTAGCCTATTTGTTTATATAAAATTTTTGTTTTCGCACTTTTTCTTGCACCCCTATTGTCCATATGTAAATTAAATGTTAATAAATTCCCCAGGTGTTTATTAACTGATATGCTTGGGTGTGGTTCCTGTCTCCTTAAAAGAGTGAGACAGGGCCTAAACCCATGATAGAAGCATACTGTGTATTTAAAATCCAAAAGATGCCTGAGAGCAATGATCAGATCTTTGAAAGTCAGTGTAGGGACTGACCAAATGGGAATAGCTGTGAAGTGGCTGGTCAGCTTAACAAACTATTGCAATATTTTGGAACTAACATTCCCTGAACTGTAATCCTGACGAAGGGGGAGACCCCGAAACGTTGATCTGCACTAAATACAAAGTTTGCTGCTTTTCTGAAGTCTCTGAGTGCCGCCTCGTTTTTCACTGTTCATATATATATATATATATATATATATATATATATAAACACAGATCAAAAATACAATATAAACAAACACAATGGATTAGTTAGAACAAAAATAGTACATTTAAGTTAAGGTTTATTGTCATCCTGTCTGATTTAGTATATTGGTTAATTTACTATGCAAGCTGAAAATCCAATTTTTTAATAACACTTTTTAAACTGAAGTATATTTACATATTGTTATATTCCAAATTAGGGAAACTGACACAGTGTCATACTGTATGCTTCTGTCTACCAAGTTTCATGGAAAGTGGACTTTGAAAGCTGTTTCTCAATTGTCACCATTCAACAACCTGTGCTGTATTCTTAGCTGTATTTAAATGTGTGTACTTTCTACACTGCTTGATATGTATGTAGGCTTCTGCAAACTGCCTGACCATTATTCATATTTCACTGTTTAGCAAAACTTCTTGGAACACATTTGAATTGGTAACAGCGAAATCAGAAAACAAACAACAAAGTGCATAAAACAAGTATACTGTACATGTATAGTAGCAGAAATACACTGCATTCTACGATGTCACAAATAAGTTGGAAAACAGACAAAAATATATGTATTACCCATACTAATTGATGTTGTGCAAATCCTTGCTAGTAGAACACAAACTGTAATACTGTGCATACTGTACAAAAATGTCTATTTCACAAAAATATTTTATAAAATTCATCGAATGCACTCACGTATATATTAGAGATGAGCGGGTTCGGTTCGTCGAGATCCGAACCCCCCCGAACTTCACCTATTTTACACGGTTCCGAGGCAGCCTCGGATCTTTCCGCCTTGCTCGGTTAACACGAACGAGGCCGAACGTCATCATCCCGCTGTCGGATTCTCGCGAGATTCATATTCTATATAAAGAGCCGCGCGTCGCCGCCATTTTCACTCGTGCATTGGAGATTGAACGGAGAGGACATGGCTACGTTCTCTCACTGAAAAGCTCCGTATCTGTGCTCAGTGTGCTGCAAATGTCTGTGCTCAGTGTGCTGCAAATATCTGTGCTCAGTGTGCTGCAAATATCTCCGTTCTCTGCCTGAAAAGCTCCATATCTGTGCTCAGTGTGCCGCAAATATATGTGCTCAGTGTGCTGCATTTTGGTGACCAAAAGTATATAGTTGTACAGTACAATAGGCCATTGCTGTATCTTTCAGCTCTGTGTCACTGCAAGTATCCATTCCATATCTGTGCTGCATTTTTGTGAGCAGTATACATAGTAGTACAGTGCAGCATTTTGGTGACCAACAGTATATAGTTGTACAGTACAGTAGGCCATTGCTGTATCTTGCAGCTCTGTGTCACTGCAAGTATCCATTCCATATCTGTGCTGCATTTTAGTGAGCAGTATATATAGTAGTACAGTGCAGCATTTTGGTGACCAACAGTATATAGTTGTGTACAGTAGGCCATTGCTGTATCTTGCAGCTCTTTGTCACTGCAAGTATCCATTCCATATCTGTACTGCATTTTTGTGAGCAGTATATATAGTAGTACAGTGCAGCATTTTGGTGACCAACAGTATATAGTTGTATAGTACAGTAGGCCATTGCTGTATCTTGCAGCTCTGTGTCACTGCAAGTATCCATTCCATATCTGTGCTGCATTTTTGTGAGCAGTATATATAGTAGTACAGTGCAGCATTTTGGTGACCAACAGTATATAGTTGTACAGTACAGTAGGCCATTGCTGTATCTTGCAGCTCTGTGTCACTGCAAGTATCCATTCCATATCTGTGCTGCATTTTTGTGAGCCGTATATATAGTAGTACAGTGCAGCATTTTGGTGACCAACAGTATATAGTTGTACAGTACAGTAGGCCATTGCTATTGATATAATAATATTACTGTCATATAATTCCACACATAAAAAAATGGAGAAAAAAATGTGGAGGGTGAAATAGGGAAAGATCAAGATCCACTTCCACCTAGTGCTGAAGCTGCTGCCACTAGTCATGGCAGAGACGATTCAATGCCATCAACGTCGTCTGCCAAGGCCGATGCCCAATGTCATAGTAGAGAGCATGTAAAATCCAAAAAACTAAAGTTCAGTAAAATGACCCAAAAATCTAAATTAAAAGCGTCTGAGAAGAAGCGTAAACTTGCCAATATGCCATTTACGACACGGAGTGGCAAGGAACGGCTGAGGCCTTGGCCTATGTTCATGGCTAGTGGTTCAGCTTCACATGAGGATGGAAGCACTCAACCTCCCGCTAGAAAACTGAAAAGAGTTAAGATGGCAAAAGCACAGCAAAGAACTGCGTTCTTCTAAATCACAAATCCCCAAGGAGAGTCCAATTGTGTCGGTTGCGATGCCTGACCTTCCCAACACTGGACGGGAAGAGGTGGCTCCTTCCACCATTTGCACGCCCCCTGCAAGTGCTGTAAGGAGCACCCACAGTCCAGTTTCTGATAATCAAATTGAAGATGTCACTGTTGAAGGATATGGGTGTTGCTGGCGCTGAGGAGGAAATTGACAAGGAGGATTTTGATGGTGAGGTGGTTTGTTTAAGTCAGGCACCCGGGGAGACACCTGTTGTCCGTGGGATGAATATGGCCATTGACATGCCTGGTCAAATTACAAAAAAAATCACCTCTTCGGTGTGGAATTATTTTAACAGAAATGCTGACAACAGGTGTCAAGTCATGTGTTGCCTTTGTCAAGCTGTAATAAGTAGGGGTAAGGACGTTATCCACCTAGGAACATCCTCCCTTATACCTCACCTGGAGCGCATTCATCAGAAGTCATTGACAAGTTCAAAAACTTTGGATGACAGCGGAAGCAGTCCACTGACAACTAAATCCCTTCCTCTTGTATCCAAGCTCCTGCAAACCACACCACCTATTCCCTCAGTGTCAATTTCTTCCTTAGACAGGAACGCCAATAGTCCTGCAGGCCATGTCACTGGCAGGTCTGACGAGTCCTCTCCTAACTGGGATTCCTCCGATGGATCCTTGAGTGTAACGCCTACTGCTGCTGGCGCTGCTGTTGTTGCTACTGGGAGTCAATCGTCATCCCAGAGGGGAAGTCGGAAGACCACTTGTACTACTTCCAGTAAGCAACTGACTGTCCAACAGTCCTTTGTGAGGAAGATGAAATATCACAGCAGTCATCCTGCTGCAAAGCGGATAACTCTGGCCTTGGCAGCTGTGTTGGTGTTAAACGTGTGTCCGGTGTCCACCGTTAATTCACAGGGACTTAGAGAATTTCTTGAGGTAGTGTGTCCCCGGTACCAAATCCCATCTAGGTTCCCCTTCTCTAAGCAGGCGAGACCGAGAATGTACACAGACGTCAGAAAAAGAGTCACCAGTTTCCTAAAAAATGCAGTTGTACCCAATGTCCACTTAACCACGGACATGTGGACAAGTGGAGCAGGGCAGACTCAGGACTATATGACTGTGAGAGGCCACTGGGTAGATGTATTGCCTCCCGCAGCAAGAACAGCAGCAGCAGCACCTGGTGGCAGCATCTCGCAAATGCCAACTCGTTCCTAGACAGGCTACGCTTTGTATCACCGCTTTCCATAAGAGGCACACAGCTGACAACCTCTTACGGAAACTGAGGAACATCATCGCAGATTGGCTTACCCCAATTGGACTCTCCTGGGTATTTGTGACATCGGACAATGCCACCAATATTGTGCATGCGTTACATGTGGGCAAGTTCCAGCACGTCCCATGTTTTGCACATACATTGAATTTGGTGGTGCAGAATTTTAAAAAAAATTACAGGGGCGTGCAAGAGATGCTGTCGGTGGCCCGAAGAATTGCGGGCCACTTTCGGCATTCAGCCACTGCGTGCCGAAGACTGGATCACCAGCAAACACTCCTGAACTTGCCCCTCCATCAGCTGAATCAAGAGGTGGTAACGAGGTGGAATTCAACCCTCTATATGATTCAGAGGATGGAGGAGCAGCAAAAGGCCATTCAAGCCTATACATCTGCCTATGATATAGGTAAAGGAGGGGGAATGCACCTGACTCAAGTGCAGTGGAGAATGAATTCAACGTTGTGCAAGGTTCTCCAACCCTTTGAACTTGCCACACGTGAAGTCAGTTCAGACACAGCTGACAACCTCTTACGGAAACTGAGGAACATCATCACAGATTGGCTTACCCCAATTGGACTCTCCTGGGGATTTGTGACATCGGACAATGCCACCAATATTGTGCATGCGTTACATGTGGGCAAGTTCCAGCACGTCCCATGTTTTGCACATACATTGAATTTGGTGGTGTAGAATTTAAAAAAAAATTACAGGGGCGTGCAAGAGATGCTGTCGGTGGCCCGAAGAATTGCGGGCCACTTTCGGCATTCAGCCACCGTGTGCCGGAGACTGGAGCACCAGCAAACACTCCTGAACCTGCCCCTCCATCAGCTGAAGGAAGAGGTGGTAACGAGGTGGAATTCAACCCTCTATATGCTTCAGAGGATGGAGGAGCAGCAAAAGGCTATTCAAGCCTATACATCTGCCTATGATATAGGCAAAGGAGGGGGAATGCACCTGACTCAAGCGCAGTGGAGATTGAATTCAACGTTGTGCAAGGTTCTTCAACCCTTTGAACTTGCCACACGTGAAGTCAGTTCAGACACTGCCAGCCTAAGTCAGGTCATTCCCCTCATCAGGCTTTTGCAGAAGCATCTAGAGAGATTGAAGGAGGAGCTAAAAGGAGCGATTCCACTAGGCATGTGGGACTTGTGGATGGAGCCCTTAATTCGCTTAACCAGGATTCACGGGTGGTCAATCTGTTGAAATCAGAGCACTACATTTTGGCAACCGTGCTCGATCCTAGGTTTAAAGCCTACGTTGTATCTCTCTTTCCGGTAGACACAAGTCTGCAGAGGTTCAAAGACCTGCTGGTGAGACACTTGTGGGTGCGAGGAAAAGGCTAAGAATTCCGAGCCCACCCGCTGGCGGTGATGCAGGGCAGTCTGAAGCGAGTGCTGACGTCTGGTCCGGACTGAAGGACCTGCCAACGATTACTGACATGTCGTCTACTGTCACTGCATATGATTCTGTCACCATTGAAAGAATGGTGGAGGTTTATATGAGTGACAGCATCCAAGTAGGCACGTCAGACAGTCCGTACGTATACTGGCAGGAAAAAGTGGCAATTTGGAGGCCCTTGCACAAACTGGCTTTATTTTACCTAAGTTGCCCCCCCCTCATGTGTGTACTCCGAAAGAGTGTTTAGTGCAGCTGGTCACCTTGCCAGCAATCGGCGTACGAGGTTACTTCCACAAAATGTGAAGAAGATGATGTTCATCAAAATGAATTATAATCAATTCCTCCGTGGAGACATTCACCAGCAATTGCATCCAGAAAGTACACAGGGACCTGAGATGGTGGATTCCAGTGGGGACGAATTAATACTCTGTGAGGAGGGGGATGTACACAGTGAAAGGGGTGAGGAATCAGAGGATGATGATGAGGTGGACATCTTGCCTCTGTAGAGCCAGTTTGAGCAAGGAGAGATTGATTGCTTCTTTTTTTGGTGGGGGCCCAAACCAACCAGTCATTTCAGCCACAGTCGTGTGGCAGACCCTGTGGCTGAAATGATGGGTTTGTTAAAGTGTGCATGTCCTGTTTATACAACATAAGGGTGGGTGGGAGGGCCCAAGGACAAATCCATCTTGCACCTCTTTTTTTTATTTATCTTTGCATCATGTGATGTTTGGGGCCAATTTTTGTAAGTGCCATCCTGTCTGACACTGCAGTGCCACTCCTAGATGGGCCAGTTGTTTGTGCCGCCCACTTGGGTCGCTTAGCTTAGTCATCCAGCGACCTCTGTGCAAATTTTAGGACTAAAAATAATATTGTGAGGTGTGAGGTGTTCACAATAGACTGGAAATGAGTGGAAATTATGGTTATTGAGGTTAATAATACTATGGGATCAAAATTACCCCCAAATGTTATTATTTAAGCTGTTTTTGAGGGGTTTTTGAAAAAAAACACCCGAATCCAACAAAAAAAATTCAGGGAGGTTTTGCCAAAACGCGTCCGAATCAAAAACACGGCCGCGGAGCCGAATCCAAAACCAAAACACTAAACCCGAAAAAGTTCCGGAGCACATCACTAGTATATATACACAGTAGGAGTAGCACACACATATGCTGTGTCTTTATATCAAAGCAGTGATTACATTGCATAGTTAAAATTGAGAAAGCTGTTATAAGTGCATTTATATATGTACTATGTTAAGAACTTACAGTGATCAAGTGTGGTTTACTGACCTTACATTTGTTATATTTAACTAACACCTTTTGCTGGAGGTGGAGGGTTGCTGTGTGGGGTTGTAATCAGTATGAACACATTTTCAGTAGTTCTATTTATTCAGTATAGACTAGGACGTCATTCCTTTAGGATGCTACAGTGCCTAGTATATGAAGTGACTAGTTATAAAGTGGCAGCTAAAAATCAATACCAGCATTATACCTGCATTATTTCAAAGCAAAACAGAAGGCAAATAAACCAACATTACTACAGAAGGACTGCGTTACAACCACAAAGCTTAGAGTCATTATGTTGCCTCTCCCCAATTCTGCCATGTTAACTCCAGGACCAGGCTTACCACCCCTTCGGCTGAGAACATCAGGTCTGCCTCCAGGCCTAACCCTCAACATAAGCAGGGAGCTATGGGGGAGAGCACCAGGAGCAGGCTCAGCGGCAACATTTTCATCGGACTTGAGTGTGCTCTCTACAGTCTCGTACCCACCCATACTGCTCCCATGAGACCAGGACATTTATAATTTCATCAAAATAATGTTATCCTAATTTTCCCCTTCCATTGGTTACCTGCAAATGTTTTCTTACCGTGTGTTTTTTTGTTCTTCTCTCTTCCACCCCACTGTGCTATTCATGTAATGTGTACCTCCACTGTTTGCACACCCTGCCAGTGTGACCTACACAGTGCACCCCAGATGGTGGCCATGGATGGTTCCTATGCCTGCAGGATGTTCTCCATGTGGATCTTTCCATACAGGGTTTATCATACTACTACTACTACTACTACTACTACTACTACTACTACTACTACTGCTACTACTACACAAGTGTCAGTTTTACCATGTACAGTATGCATTGGGCCCTTGTATGGCTCATATCCCACAGTGTAACCTTCGTAGTGCACCCAACATGGCTGCCTCATCTGGTATGCTTGTGGATAGGATGAGAATACATGGATCTGGTGGTTTTGT